>NC_140939.1:59805934-60095934 GCF_014529385.1 Adiantum capillus-veneris
TCTGCTAAGTCATCCTCCTCCAACCACTTGAAATCCAAGCTTGGATAATTCTTGAATTTAACAAGATACCTTTGAATGATATTTCCCTTTACCTTTCTTTCCTTGTGTGCTAGGATTTTCTCTGATTGAAGAATCTCCTAAGTTTCCTCAACATTGGGTTGCTCATGAGCCATCACTGTATCCTTTGGCACCTTTCCTCTAAAAGGCAAAAAAAGACTCACATGAAATTCATTATGAATCTTCCAATGAGATGGTAGCTGCAACCTTTGAAAGATACCTCATTGATCTTTTTAGATATTTGAAAAGGTCCATAATATCACATGCTTAACTTTGGATAAAGCTTCTCTTTACCCCTCATCTTTCATAGTCTAGCATTCTCAAATCGCAAAATAACATCTAGTCCCCTTCCTTAAAAGACAAAGGCCTGTGATGTTTATCTATTGTGCTTCTCTTGAGATTTCAATAAAGCCTCCTTCACCCTTAGTAAAAGCCGTGTCCAAATCCTATACAAAACGATCAGCCTCAAATATCTTATCCTTTGTGCGCAATATAGGTGGTACCTTCTTTCCTCCTTCCACAATCTCAAAAGGCGCTTTGCTGGTTGAGTATTATTGTATGCAAACTCAACCAAAGGAAGATATGTATCCCATTCTGATTTATGATCAGATACATAGCACCTCAACAAATCCAATATAGTTGCATTGGCTATCAGTGACAGACCATCTCTCTGAGGATGAAACAAAGATGTAAAATTCAAAGTAGTTTCCAAATTATCCATGAGAGCACGCCAAAACAAACTTGTCATGCGAGGATCTCTATATGAGACAATCAATGACGGCATACCATGGTACTTAAAAACATGTACTAAAAACAACTTAGCCATATGATCTGGCTTGATGGATGATGGACTCTTATTTTGATGACAGATCATTATTAAATCCTGATAGAGAATCACGATCAATGACCAAACCATCTGACAAACACTTGAGTGTTCTTTTGCATTGCCAAACTGTACAAGCATTGATAGACAACAAAAAATACAAGAAGGTTGTAGAGAAGAAATTTGAGCATTTCATCAAGGAGAATTCTTTTACTACAACATATAATCGCTTCTTATTTGTCTTACAATCTACTTTAACAAATTAATGTTTTTCTTATTCTTTGATAGCATATAATCTATAATCATACTCCTTGGTTGCCAAGAAGTATGGAAGTTTATCAATATGGTCGACCCAAGGTGGATAAAACACATTATCAAGCACGCACTAGTTATTTCAAACACACAAGACATGGAGGAGGGGTATACACTACATCAGTGTACTTACAAAAAACTTGTACACATAGCACATAAGAAGAAGAAACTTCAAGAATAAGAAGTCCCACGAGCAATTAAGAAGGCAGATAGAGAGAAACGTAAAGATAGATGGTGGAATTATAATGAAAATGTTAAGCATGTTGAGTGGCGAAAAATGAAACAAAGATGTGGAAAGGCTTAGATGCCATGGGAGCTTGGCTCTTCTAACACATGAGTTCACATACCACCATTACATCACAAATTCCATTACAAAGCTAAAAAATAGATCAATTACAACAAGTCAGAGATATGAAAACTATTCAATTCTCGCCATATTGACAAAAGGTTCAACTTTATCCTCCTTGGGTTATTCATCAGTACAGCCACAAGTCCCTGTGCTATAGCTTAAGCGCTCACAACTTCAATTGGTGTAGATTCTCCTTCATCCTCAAGTTCTTGAACATTTAAAGAAGCTTGCACTTCTACAAGTCTCTCTATTGTAGAGCAAGCACCCACTTCATCAACTATTACAGGTGGCTGGCTTTCAAGAGCTGCAACAGACGGTTCACCTTCATTTTGTATCTCCATTAATGTAGTAAATTCAGGTCGTCAAAATCTTAAGATCTCCCGGTTTTAGTCCTTATTGTTTTGTATAGTATGAATGGTCAGTGTCAGTGTCCGACTGCCCACTTACTTAGGGCTAGCACATTGGGCTTTACCACCCCAACAACCTCCCACGTGAAGGCCAATGTGCCTTTAAGTATGGGGTGTAAAATATACAAGTATGTACAGTCATGTTAGAAAAACCTATCTAACACACACCCATAAGTGCCCGACAGTGTGCAAACCACTCAGAAGCTATATCTTTGGTGAGAAGATAAGTAGGGTTATCATCTGTGTGCATTTTCACAAGGTCCATAAGATTTTCCTCAAGCACATCTCGAATGAAGTGGTACTTCACATCTATATGCTTTGTCTTTGCATGAAACAATGGATTCTTTGCCAACATGATAGCACTCTGACTATCACAATGTAATGTAGGGATCTCAACACAAATTCCCAAGTCTCCCACTAGTGGAGCAAGCCATATTTCTTCCTTGCAAGCCTCAGATGCTACAATATTGACATGTGTGTGCAATTCTACAAATGAGATCGCCAAGAAACAACACCTCCAATAAAAATGAAGACATAGCCTAAACCTTCTATCCATATCCCCTGCATAATCAACATTTGTGTATCCAAATACACATGCCTCTTTGCTTCCAAAGAAAATTTAGAAATCCTTTGTACCATTCAAATATCTCATGACTCCTTTCACTACCTCCCAATGTTTCTTGCCAAGATATGAGATGTATCTACTCACCACTCCCACTGCAAAAGCAATATCCAATCATGTACATATCATTGCATACATCAAGCTACCAAATATAGAAGAGTATGGAAACTTTGCCATTTCAGCCTTTTTTGCATCAGATTTGGGACAATCATTTAGGAACAATTTCACCTATGGAGGCAATGGAGTACTCAATGCCTTCCCCCTCTCCATATTGAAACGTTTGAGATAAGTAAAGAAACTTCTTATCTCTATCTTGCACAATGCACATGCCCAAAATATGACTAGCACCACCCAAATTATTCATATCAAAGCTATCATTGAACTTTGGTTTCAAGGCACCTAACTCATCGATGTTCTTTCTAGCAAGTAACATGTCATGCATCGTTAGCTCTCTTAGTATAGAGGCAATGATCAATGTCACTTCTTTTATAACCTTCAGAGAGCATAAATAAATGGAACTTATGATACCATTCCCTTGGTGCCAATTCAAGACCATATAGGCCCCTCTTGATCTTACAAACCAAGTGCTCTCTTCCCTCCTCAAAAATCCCTTCTCGTTGCTACATATATATGTCCTCATGAAGATCACCATGTAAGAATGTAGTCTTAACATACATCTAAACAAGTTCCAAGTTTTCTCTCTTAACCAATGCAAGAACACAACGCAAAGTGGTCATCTTAACAACATGGGAGAATATCTCTTCAAAATATACACCTTGTTGTTTCTTGAACCCTTTGCAACAAGTCTTTGCCTTGTGCTTTACCTTCAGCTTATAAACCCCTTTGCATGGGAAAGCTCTTTTACCATCAGGAAAATGCATCAATTCCCAAGTGGAATTTCTATGCAGTGAGTCCATTTCTAATTGCATAGCTTTCTCCCACTTTAGCTTTGAAGAGCACGCAAGTGAGAATGGAGGCACGAGGGAGAAGGAGAAGTGTGTGAGCAAGAAGGAGAGTGGCACATAGACAATGGTGGACTCCTTCTCACTATAGTGATAGGTTTTTTGAGTCCTTATTACTTAACCTAGAAAGAATTTGGCTTCACATCCCAAAAACCTCCCACTTGAAGGCCAATGTGCCTTTGAGTGTGGGGTGCATGTGAATACAAATATATACAATGAAGATAGAGTGAAACCCTATCTACCTAATGCCCGTAAGTGCTCTACAATGTGAAAACTGCTCGGAGGAGAGACCTTTGGTAAGGAGCTCTGTAGGGTTATCATCTGTATGAACCTTGACAAGTTGTAGATGTTTGTCTTCAAGCACATCTTGAATGAAATGATACTTGATGTCCACATGCTTGGTCTTTGCATAAAACACTAGATTCTTGCCCAAATGGATAGCACTCTGACTATCACACTGCAAAATTGGCATCTCAATTAAAATATCCAAATCTCCCACTAGATGAGTAATCCATATTGCTTCTTTGCAAGCCTCAGATGCTGCAACATACTCGACTTCTGTGGTGGATAGCACTATGCTGTCTTGAAGTCTTGGTCTCCAAGATGATGCACCTCCAGTGAATGTAAAGACATAGCATGAAGTGGACCTTTTATTTTTCAAATCCCCAGCATAATCTGCATCTGTGTAGCCCACTACACTTGCATTTTCACGTCCAAAACACTTGCACATTTCCTTAGAGCTGTGAAAATACCACATGACACCTTTCACTGCATCCCAATGTTTTCGGCCAGGATTCGACATGTAGCGACTAACTACTCCCATTGTAAAAGCAATATCTGGGCGAGTAGATATCATTACATACATCAAAGAACCCACTATAGATGAGTATGGAATCTTAGACATTGATGCCTTATCATCATTAGATTGGGACAATCTTGCAAGCTCAATTTCACATATGAAGGTTATGGGGTACTCAATTCCTCCCCCCCCCCCCCCCCCCCCCCCGTCATATTGAAATGCTCAAGTACCTTGTTGATGTACTCATCCTGAGACAAGTAAAGAAATTTCTTATCTCAGTCTCTGACAATACGCATGCCAAGAATATAACTAGCATTTCCCAAATCTTTCATGTCAAAGTTACGATGTAACTTTCTCTTATAGGCATCTATCTCAGTCATCCTTGTTCTTACTGGCAATAAGCATGTCATCCACATAAAGGATCAAAATCATTAAATTGCCATCCTTGGACCATTTATTATAAAGGAAGTGATCTATTTCACTCCTACAATACCCTTGCAACAACATAAAGGCATGGAACTTGTGATACCACTCCATGGGTGCTTGTTTAAGAACATATAGGAGCTTGCACACCATAAGTTCTTTGCCTTTCTCCTCAAGTTCTTTTGGTTGCTGCATGTAAATCTCCTCATGAAGATCACCATGGAGAAACATTATTCGAAAGTCCATTTGAACAAGATCCATGTCTATTTTGGCAGCGAAAGCTAGTACGCACTGCAAGGAAGTCATCTTGACTACAGAGATAAGATTTTCTCAAAGTCAATACCATGTTGTTGCTTAAATTCTTTAGCAACTAGCCTTGATTTGTACTTTGGTTTTCCATCACTGGGTGTGATCTTCATCTTGTAGACACATTTTCATGGTAATGCATGTTTCCCTTTAGACAAAGGCACTAAAGTTTAGGTCTGATTTTTATGCAACGAGTCCATTTTTGATTGCGTTGCCTTTTCCCACTTGTAATTGTCATCTGACAACATATCTTCTTTATAGCAGGAGGGCTCTCCGCAATCTGTCAACATGACATAGTGTAGAGCTCGAACATATCTATTTGGAAACCGAGGTATCCTTGTAGATCTTTTCACAAATGACTGAGACTCAACAACCTATTGTTCCACTCTATTGCCATCAACTGGTGGCTTGATCTTGCATTGGAGCAATAGGTGCTTGTTGTCCATTTTGTGCATGACCTCACGTACATGTCCATCTTGAAAGTTAACTTGTCTAATCTATGTAACAGGCATAGGCTTTTTATGCAACTTCTATTCATTGAAGCAAACATCAATGCTGCGCATAATCCGTTTGCCCTCTAGCTCCCATAACCGGTATCCCATCTTACTAGAATCACCATAGCCAAGGAATATGCATTTATTTGACATGGGAGCCAATCTATCCCTAAACTCCTTAAGAATGTGGCAGTATGCTTCGCAACCAAAGATGCTTACATGCTTGTATGAAGGTTGCTTTCTTGACGACATCATTTCAGGCACCTTCTCATCTATTGCTTTATTTGGAGAACGATTGATTAAATGGAGAGGTGTAGCCACTGCTTCTACCCAAATCCATTTGGCAAGCTAGCATTAGACATCATGCTTTGTACTCTCTCTTGAATAGTATGATTCATCCTCTGAGCAATGCCATTTTATGGAGGATTGTATGGAGTTGTCAGTTCTCATTCTATACCTTTAGAATTGCAAAATTCTTGGAAGGCTCTAAAGACATACTCTCCTCCATTTTCTGAATGCAAGCACTTGACCTTCTTGCCATACTGATTCTCCACTCACAAATTTTTGAAACACAGAAAGGAAATCTTCCTTTCTCTTTAGAGGATGTACCCACACCTTTTGTGAGTAGTCATCTATGAAAGTGACAAAGTAGCTAGCACCACCCAAAGACACTGTAGGCATAGGCCTACACACATCACTATGTACAAGTGAAAGAGGCTCACTTTTACAAGTACCACCTCTTTTGTGCAGCGATCGACTGTGTTTGTTTACCATATAAACAATGTTCACACACATCAAAATCTGAAAAACTAAAAGCAGGAACATAATCAAGACGAGACAATTTTTCCATTTCCTTTTTGGACATATGTCCTAACCGGTGATTCCACAAAGAAACGTTTGGCTACTCGGTTACACAAATTACATTGTTTGACATTGGACACATACAATATGTAAAGATTACTCGTTTAAAACCATGGGCTATCACCAATGATCCTTTGCAAATATTCCAAGAACGGTCTCCAAACACCCTAGTATAGCTAGCATCATCCAACTGTCCAGTACTAGCCAAGCTCTTGGTCAATGTAAGAATATGTATCACATTCTTGAGAAGAAAGGAAGAACCATTCTGGAATCACAACTGCACATCTCCAGTGCCCACAATATCACAAGACTGATTGTTTCCTAGTCGCACAAAACCCTTGCGTGAAGCATAATACGCTCAAAACCACTCCCAATGGGGAGTCACATGGAAAGATGCACCTAACTCAATGATCCAATCACTGACATCATTCCCATTTGAAGCAATCAGAAGTGATGGGTCCAGAACTGAAGTAGAGAGGATATCCCCATCCTCATCAACACATGCTGCATTAATCTCTTTGATCTTCACATTATAACCTTTAGAGCTTTGTCCCTCTTCCTTGTCTTTGCCTTTTTCAGTTTTTCACTTGGGATAGTCTTTCTTCAGAGTTCCCATCTTATGACACCAATAGCATTCGATGTCCTTTTTGCTAGGACCACGCGATTTGCTGCGCGACTTGGATCTCTCATCAAATTTCCCTTTAGCATTAGATATGCCTCTAACAACTAAAGCAATGCTACCTTTTGTTGGCTTTGAATTCTTTATGTTCACTTCTTCAGTTAACAATCCGCCCTCCACATTGGCACTTGTGAGACCACCAACAGGTGCATAATTACTAAGAGCTATGCAAAAGGTTTCCTAGCTCTCTGGCAATGTAACCAACAAAAACATGGCCTTAACAGAGTCCTCAAACTTGATACCTTGCGCTAACAATTGGCAGAAAATTGTGTTGAACTCATCGAGATGATTCGACATTGGCATGCCCTCTTTCATCTTCAAATCAACCAGCTTCTTCAACTAATAGACCCAAGAAGTTGCACTCTGCTTCTTATAGAGGCCGCACAACTTTTGTTATACACCATAGCTTGTAATCTCCTCGGCAACATTGAAGTAAAAACTTTCAGCAAGAGTTAGCATAATGGTTGAACATGCCAACTCATCAAGTTCCACCCACGTTTATGTCCTCTGGCTTGACTTTTTTTAACTATATGGGCTTTGTCTGCTTATTTTTCTCCAAAACATGCCAAATTTGTTGCTTCCAAATTGGGAAGTTAAAGCCATCCATCTTCTTGATGTTGTACAAAGCTGTCTCAAAGCTAGACGCCATGATCCTTCACAACTTGCAGAAGATAGAAAACTGGTTATTATTGATCTTTGACCACCTGATAGAAATCCAACAGAATTTCGGTAGACAACTGGTTCTCTGAACAGGTCCCCCAAAAATAATATAGAGAAGGAACATATCTCTCAGGAGGTCTAGGTGCTCTCGTGGACTTCCTCAAAGTAGGTTGAGCCTCAGGAGCCTGTGGTTCCACTCTATCTTCATGAACAATGGGAGCATTTTGTCCTTGTTGTCTAGCATTAGAAACATGGGCCAAACTACTTGGCTTGTGGAAAAATTCTTCTCTCTTGGAGTTAGACTCTTTTATTCAAAACTCTATCTTATAAGCACATTTGTCTACCTCCATGGAAGCAATAGCTCACAATGCAAGAAAGAGATCCCAAGAGACCCTCTTTGCCAAAGCAATGACATTACCCAAAGAAGACACCGCGTGAGTGAGCTCGTTCAACATGAGGTCACCACTCAAATGAGCAAACTCCTTTCCCAAAAAGCATCTTTGAACATCTATAAAACCCCTTCCTCTAAAAAACCCTTTGCTTTCAACAACTCCCCTCCTTCACAACCTACATCCTCTCTTGCTAAAAATAAATTCCCCTTTGGAAAATACCCCCACCAACCTTTCAAAAACCTAAAAATGTCACCTCCTCTCCCTCGCACCCCAACACCTTGCTTAGTAAAACCCCTCCCTCGATGGGCCTTCTTCCCTCACCCATTCCCCATTTGCTCAAATCTCCCCATTATCCCCTTAATACCCCCCCCATGTTCTAGCCGCCCCTCTCTCACCCTTTTGCCTCTTCCCCCTTATCCTCCCCATCTCCCTTCCAACCTTCCTAAAAGACCCAGAATTTCAAAAAACCTTCAATGGAGGAGAAAGTAGGTTTTGAGCACCCTACTTCGTGGGTCCATCTGCTCTTCTCTAAACCCCCCCTTTTCCCTCTTCTTTGGACCCCTCCTCCCTTTTCAACAACTTATTTCCCCATTACACCCCGCTCTACTCCTTCCTCCTATGGTAAAACAAGATTCAAGTTTTGGCTTCCCCTTACTAACCATGCTCTTTTTAAGGTTATAATTCTAGGAAATCAATCGATTTATGAGTTTGAAAACAAAGTCACTAATCTATCTTGTCATAACTTTTCTAATCGTGCTCTCTCTTATTGCGAAAAGAAACTTCTTGGGTTAGGCCTTAAGTATATCCCTCCCCCCTCCCCTCCTTCTCTCTCGTCTTTGTTGCACTCTTTTTCTAGCTTAGAAAGAAACTACCAACTCAAGCTCTTTTTTAAAAAAGTCACCCCACCTTCAACTCCCTTCTCCCTCCCCAATACCTCTTGGTACCCCCCCACTCCTTTGCTTAACCTTAAAAAAGTTTTCTTCTTTCTCTCTTCGCTGTTAGACAAGGGGAACTAGAACCTAGGAGTCCACCTCCCAACCACCCCCTATATAGCATGGATCCTATCCCTTTGCCCTAGTTGGACTCCCTTTCCACACTTCCTTGCCCGGCCTTGCCCTTGTCTAGTCCGGCCTTGCCGTTGTCCTGACATTACTCCCCCCTTAAAAAAGAGTTTTCGTTCTCGAAAACAAAAGTGGGAAACTTCTTCTTAAGAGCACTAATGTTTTCCCAAGTGACACCTTCCTTATGTCGATCTTTCCACTTGATTAAGGATTTTTGATGTACATGATGATGTGTACGTAACTCATGATAATCGAGAACACGTTCAGGTTCATGCGGTAAGGTAAGAGGTTCAATGAAATCAACCAAAATCTATTGGTCAATGACATTGTCATCCCCATGTAACCACTTACATAAATGGCTTACATGAAACAACGGATGAATAGGAGAATGTGTAGGTAGCAATAATTTGTAGGCACGATCATCTACTTGCTTGAGTATTTTGAAAGGCCCACAATATCGGGGAGATAATTTAGGTGTTGGACTAGTTTTTAGACTTTCTGAATGTTCTGGCACACAAAAAAATACTTCCTCCCCTTCCTCAAAGGTAACTTGCCGACGTTTCTCATCAACATACTTCTTATACCGATCCTGCGCTTGTCTGACACTCTGACGAGTGAGTTTCAGCATATCCATGTGGTCTTGGAGAAAATCCTTAACCTACTGGAGCTTTTTTGGCTTCCAACCCCACCGTAATTGGTGACCTAGGTTGAAACCCATACGTGAGTATGAAAGCACTAAATCCAGTTGTGACATGCTTAGCACTGTTGTAGGAAAACTCGAGAATAGTTCCCAGTCTAACTGTTTTTTATTGACGTATGCTCTTAGCATATCCTCTAGCACTTGGTTAACTTGTTCAATTTGACCATCTGTTTTTGGATGATCGGTTGTATTGAGGTTTAGTTGTGTACCCAATCGTTTAAACACAACCCTCCAAAAGTGACTGTTAAACTTGGGATCACGATACTGACAATGTTACTTGGCAAATCATACAACTTGTATAGGTTGTCCACAAATAACTTGGCTAGTTCTGGTGTCTTATCCATTGATTTGGTTGGGATAAACTTACATAGTTTAGTCAACCGGTCTACTACCACCCATACCGAGTCATGACCTCGTACAGTGGTTGGTAAACCCACAATAAAGTCCATGGAGATACTTTTCCATTTTCCAATTGGGAATCTCCAAAGGATGTAAGAGTCCTCCTGCTTTCAGGCACTCTGCTTTGTTAACTTGACATTTTTGGCAATGCAAGACATAAGCTTGAACAAAGCCATGTATACCTGGCTAGTAAAACTGTCGTCGTACGAGAGCATAAGTTTTTCTAATACCTAGGTGCCCTACACTTGGACTATCATGACATTCATAAAGAATTTGGTGCCAAATTTATGTGTCCATCGGTACACAAACTCTCCAGGCTTATGGAGTAGGTACCCATTGTCGATGGTGAAATGCTTCCATCGCTGTAGTTCATGACTCGATAGAGGAGAACTAGGTGTGGAGGTTAATGTTACACTACCATCATTGGAGTGAGAAGGATCCCTCATTTGTACATGGCTCCACACGTTGGAATATGCTTCATCATGATCATATTTTCCTTTGAGAGAATCCAAAAATTCACTACGAAGTTCCATGAACAAGAGAGAATTGATCTCCGGCATACGACTTAGAGCGTCAGCCACCACATTGTATCGATGTTTATGATACCGGAGCTTGGTGTCATATTCCTAAAGAATCTTGGCCCACCTAGCTTTTCGACCTTCAAATCCGTTTGTTGTGTAAACCATTTGATGCTTTCATGGTCAAACACAATCTCAAACTGAGCACCATACAGATAATGCCACCATGTTTTTAAAGCAGACACTATTGCATAGAGTTCGTGCTCATAAACATAGTAGTTATGATGAGCTGCATCAAGCTTCTTGCTTTCAAATGCAATTGGCCATCCGTCTTGTAAACAGGACTGCTCCAATAGCATGGTTACTGGCATTTGTTTTCAAAACGAATGGTTTCCAAGGATCTACAATAGCTAGTATGGGAGCTGTAACTAATGCATCCTTGAGCGTATCGAAACTGTGCTATTGAGCGGGTCCCCACTGAAAAGCCTTGATTTTGCCTTTCAGCTGATCCGTCATGGGAACAACAATATTAGCATAGTTTTTAACGAACCTACGGGTGGGTAAAAACCTGAAAATCCTAAAAAAATCTGTAACTCTTCCAGATTTTTTGGAGAAGGCCATTGCCGGATTGTTCCACTTTGGATTGATCCATATATAGCCCATTAGCCGAAATAACATGCCTAAGATAGTGATTTTCTTCTTTTAGAAAATCACACTTAGATTCCTTGGCATATAATTTATTTGTTCGTAACAACTCGAACACCTGCTTGAGGTGTTGTAAGTGTTCTTCTTCAGAAGCACTGTAGACTAGAATGTCATCGAGAAAAAGAATGACAAATTACCCAAGTACGGCTTCAAGACATTATCCATAAGTGTCATGAATGTTGCGGGCGCATTGGTTAACCCAAAGGGCATCACCAAAAACTCGTATGTCCAAACCGTGTTCGGAATGCAGTTTTGGGTATATCAGCAAGTCGAATTCGAACTTGGTGATAACCTGACCGCAAGTCTATTTTCGTAAAAATGTGAGCATGAGTGAGTTTGTTGAACAACTCATCCACTCGTGGCAATGGGTACTTGTTCTTAACTGTAACCGCATTTAAGCCACGGTAGTCTACGCACATGCGCATATTGCCGTCTTTTTTCTTCACTAATAGGATAGGAGAAGCCCATGGTGAAGAACTTGGTTGTATAAACCCTCTCCTAAGGTAGTCGGCAAGCTGACATTCCACCTCAGCAGCTTTAGAGTAACTCATATAGTAGGGTAGTTTACTGACATGTTTACAATCTGCAACCACATCGATGCCATGTTGCACCGATCGTGTTGATGGTAATCCTGGTGGCAAATCATTACGAAAAACATCTTGAAATTCCTTTAATAATTTTTGTAACTTACTAGCAACATTTTCTTGTTTGGAAGTAGCCATTGGTGGAAGCGATGAGAGAGAGCCATGCGGCGTTGAGGAATGTTCAACAGATTCAATGTTAGAGAGAAAATGAGACAATAACACAAGAAAACTTGATTTATTTCATTATAAAAAACGAGCAGCATAAGCTCAGCTGTACAAATCAATGGCGAAGAAGGTACATCCTTCTCTCCTAACAACAACACATGTGCGCCATGGGATTTGAACATCAAGCTGTTATGCTCATAGCTACGCTTCAGTGATGGTCCTAGGCTATGCAACCACTCCCTACCAAGGACCACGTTTGCCCTCTCCATGTTCATAACCTGAAAATCCAAGGATGTGGAGTAACCTTGTACTTCCAACGGAACAGCTCGGACTTGAGTATCCCAAATCTTGGTATCATTTGTTGGGGTTAAGGCCTATGTGCCTTGACCGGTCGCCTAGGTCATGGGCGCCCGCCCACTGTTACCCTATACTTATAGTGAGTATACTGCATAGGGGGAGCTGCCACTTCATAGTCTCCCCACCCACATCGTGTGTGTGTCTCCTTCTCTCTCTCTCACTTTCCGTCTGTGGTGCTCCCCGATCCCCTTCAATTGGTATCAGAGCGTAGGTGCGGAGGGAGCGCGTGTGTGCACAGTCACGACGACAACGGAGAGCCAGTTTCATTCCCGAAATCGCGTCCGTGCACGCGCACTTTCAAGAGTGAAAACAGGGTTTCGACTTCGGCATCGGCAAATTCAGCTTTCCGAGATCGTTTCCAATAGGTGTCCTGGCGTTTTACCCCCCTTTCGAAGCCATTCGAGCCATCAAAAACTTCATTCGAGCTACGGTTGAGGAGCTGCATTTTCAGCCCTTTTTTGGCAGTTTACGCTGTGTTTTTGGGTCGAAACGGAGGTTTTTGGCATAGCTTTCACACCCGGATTCGGATACATGTGATCCAGGAGTCTACCTTGGGGTTTTGGCACGCTCCGGACGCGCTCGTCATATCAGAATTTTAAAATTCTGAACGCTGAATTTTCTACAGCAGCAGGAGTTGTTTATTGTGTGTCGAGGATTCCACACATGGTTTGCTCTCAGATGTGAGAGTGATATTTGCTGCAAGTTTCCTCACAGGTGGGAGGATACGATGTATGCCTTATGTGGTTTGATGCTCAGGGAGACTAATGTGATTGCATTTTGAGCTCGGCAATGTATGCCTCGAGCATGTTTTTTGGTAGTCACAGGTAGAGCAGATATTTGTGTACTAGATTTGCAGGTGTTTGCAATGATGTATGCAAAGTGTGGAGATTGGTGCATATATGTTGAGTGTAGTTTGATGCGCATTGATTGCTCATTGTATTGAGCTTGCAGGACAATGGTTATTTTGTGTTGATAGCCATTGTGCGTCAAAACTCTGGCGAAATTTTCCGAGGAGTTTTATGCATATCATTTATGCGATCTAGGTAGAGATTGCGGGTTGTACTCAGCATTTGCGTGCGGTGTTCTCTGCAGGTGGGAGATTTGTGCGTGTGTATGCATCGATACCGCAGAGTGTGGGCTTGGTGATTAGCTCACAGATTGCAGTGTGATACTAGAGCAGGTGAGGCTTGTATTGACATTGCGGGAGCTCTATTTTGGAGTGTGTCTCACAGGTTTTACATTGTGTTTCTGGCCATATTTGTAGACAGTTTCCAGGTGTTGTTGGTGAGGTGGTTTTGCTTTCTAGTTTGCTACATTGTGCTCATGGCAGAGACAGGTGATCTCACAGACTTTGCGGCGTGGAGAGAGTGTATGCTTGATGCATTGACACAGCGAGGGTTGCATCGACCATTGAGTGGTGATGCAGGTAGACCTTCAAACATGTCTGACGATCAGTGGCAGGAGCTAGAGGAGATGGCACTATCTACGCTCTCTTTGCACCTTGCGGAATCTGTATATGCTCTTGTTATGTATGAGACTACTTCGAGAGCACTTTGGCGCAGATTACATGATATGTATGATAGATCTGAGTCATCACGGACTCGTGTGAGACATGTACATTCACGAGCACGCCGACAGGTGACATGTTGATATTGTGGTCATTCTGGACACGTTAGACGGCGTTGTTTTCGTCGTATGCGACATCGTAGGAGACATGGCAGTCTCAGAGATGTATGTAGTGACGCCATGGACTCAGTTGCTTTGACAGTTGAGGCACATGTAGTGTCGGAGTATACTAGTGACGGGGATGTCACTTTTACCTCGAGCTATGCACGAGATGCTATACATGTGGATAGTGCACTCCCTTCGCAGTGGTTGCTAGACGCAGATGCTATGTTTCATGTCACGCCACATCGTGCATGGTTTTGTAGCTATTCTAGCGGGATGCTTGGCAGTGTACGTTTGACCGATGGATCGGTGCATGCGATAGCAGGTGCAGAAGATGTGAGACTGTCATTACCGAGTGGTGCATCTTACTTGTTACGACATGTGCGCTATGTACCAGATTTGACAGTGAGTTTGATCTCGATTGGTCAGCTTAGAGATTATGGATGTCAGAATTCGCTATGAGAGCGAGATTTTGTGATGCATTTGGGTTCGCTAGTGATTGCGAGAGGTGCCAGGAGTGGTACAGGTTATCTATTGCATGTGGATCACGCGAGAGACAGTGCTGTCTCTGTGATCATGCAGCCAGGTAGAGAGCGAGAGAGCAGGCGAGTCTCTTTTGCTTGTGGGTTGCAGGATGCTTTGCATGGAGTACAGAGCAATGACCTTGTTGTGCAGGTTGCGTCTACAGATGCACAGGTAGAGCGGGATAGCTCTAGTGAGTCACAGCAGGATGAGTCATCAGAGGTGATGACAGAGATGACTCACATGGATGCTGAGATGTCGGCTATTGTGGAGTCATTTCTTGATATGCTTATGCCAGAGCTTGATGTAGATTCAGGACAGATGGATACTCTTGGTACACATGTGATATGTGGTGGGCACGAGGAGTCACTCCAGAGCTCGGAGTCAGAGTGCCATGGTCTCTATGATAGGGGACAGGATTTCCATGAGTTGAGTTCTGAGTTGGAGGTGGCAGAGGTTGCCAGGGTTGCATCAACGTTCGGTGTCCTCATGTACGAGATGCTGATCTCGAGGCCCGACATAGCAGCTGCAGTGGGAGCATTTGCAGCAGGGTTGATTAGTTGTTCGATGATTGATCTCGGCATAGAGCATAGGGGAGATTTGCAGGTATTGGACCGATACTTGCAGGAGTGCATGAGCTCTTGTAGACTATTTGCAGAGCTTGGAGCTAGCTCTGTGTGGCTTCCGCAGTGGGATGTTTGTCTATCAGTAGAGCCGGATGCACTATCTCATCGAGAGTTAGTGGGCATAGGTTGAGAGAATATCTCACCTTCTATTAGTTGTACACTAGTAGATCTTGCTTAAACGCACATTGGCCTGTAAGTGGGAGGTTGTTGGGATTAAGGCCTATGTGCCTTGACCGGTTGCCCAGGTCATGGGCGCCCGCCCGCCCACTGTTACCCTATACTTATAGTGAGTATACTGTATAGGGGGAGCTGCCACTTCATAGTCTCCCCACCCACATCGTGTGTGTGTTGCCTTCTCTCTCTCTCACTTTTCGTCTGTGGTGCTCCCCCGATCCGCTTCATCATTTCCATTCATCATTGCTACCTTGTAGTGGTGGGTACTCAGAGTTTGAGGCAATTTGAGTTTTTTCACCAATCCATAATTGATGATATTGTGAGTAGCACCGTCATCTATCAAGATACGCACCTTGTGCCCTTGCAGAGATCCGTGTATACGTACTAACTCACGTGGTCCGAAGGTCTGTTGCCACATGGAAGCTGTGAGACAGCATTCATGCACCACCTCGGTGTGTGTTACTTCCACTATAGAGAATCGTGAGGAAAACTCAAGAGGCAGCAATTGCACCATATGCATTGCTTTCTCCTTACCATGTGCAGCTTTCCACTTGGGACAATCCTTTTTTCCATGACCGCTTCCTAAACATTGAAAACATAATTTCTCTTTCTTAGGTTTATCAAAGTCCTCAAGAGAGAGAGGACCTCTAGACCCCTTGGGTTTTTTAGATGCTTCTAAATTGGCTACTATAAATTTTCTTTTATTGTGCCCATACTGTGTGCGTGTATTACCATGTATACTAGTAGGCACGTTACTATTATGTAATTTTTTCTCATCAGGGTCATTATGAATATGTGCTTTCAATATGGATTCCTCAAGTCTTTTAGGGTCTTGGGTCTTGACATACTTCTTAAGCTCAGGTGTCAGACCTCGTATGAACACTTGTACTTGTTGAAAGGTATCCAAGCCGTCCAACTTGAGGATAACGTCTCAATAGTGAGAGATATATTCAAGGAGTGATGGGTATTGGTGCATGGAACACATGTCCCAAGCCGTCCAATTCAGATCGGCCTCATTAGTAGGAAAAAATTCCTTGCTAAACATTGCTTCAAAGGCTGCCCAACTCTGTGGTATGATGTTCTTCTCCTTGAGAGACATCCACCATTTGTAGGCCTTGCCTTCCAGAGTTAAGCTCGTCTACAGAGCTCTGAGTGCGTCCGAAGTACGCCGTAAGGTGTGAATTCCATCCCACTTGCTGAGAAAGATATTCACTGCATCCTTATTGCGGTCTCGGTCTTCTCCCTTAAAAGTAGGTAGTTTGGTGTTTTTCAACAACTCATCCCCCTCTTTTGCAATGAGAGTGTGCAAAGTATCAACAATCGGTGTGGTGCTGTCATACGTCTAAATGGAGAATTTCATATAGGAGTCACATATTCATTGTTTTTATGAGTGCTCGGATTATGGTTGGGAGCACGGCATTTTTGCACGATGGCAATGGCCGTCATATGGCATGGAAATAGGTCATCATGCAGGATCATTTACGAAGCTCATTTACATAGATGATTATTCCAACCCTGTAATTAGAGAGTCGTCTAAGATGAACAGATAGATGGGCTTTTCAGTAGCCATGATAATGATGGGATGCAATGGTTTAACCTACACGTATGCTGTGAGTACGTCAAGAAGGAACTGCATTAAAGCCAAGAGCTGGTGGATAATCTTGGAGCTGCCAAAGATTTCGCTTCCTTTTTTTGCTTAGTGACCGGGTTATGCTATTTACTCTTTCCACCTTGGGTGTCTGTCTTGATTGGTGCTCTGATGCATCTCCTTGGTTACAATGTGATCCTGTTTACACTCGCCGGAAATACAAACTTCATTTTGGTAGCTTTGCTTTTCCTCACAGGTGGAGACAATTTTGTGGACACTGCGTGCATATAATGATAATTCAAGGTGTGAATGGCCACTTGGGGAAAGCACACTATTAATGGGAATTATGCAAGAAATAAAAAAGTGGGCTAAATAAAAAGCAGGGCCGGCAATAAAAAGGCGGCAACTACAGTAGCGCTGCCAGAAAAAATAGAAAAGCTCGCAACGTACAGAGGGAAAGCAGGCACTAAGCCGCTGTTGAGCAGAAAAAAAAGCGCCATCCCAGGAGTTGGAGGAGCCAACGTGAGGACGAGAGCAGGAGTGTCGTCTGAAGAGTTGGAGGGGCCATCGCAAGGACAAGATGCAGGAGAGAGAAGAGTTGAATTGCCGAGGGCTAATTGCGAGGAGAAGGAGAGGAGAAGATGAGGAATTTGACAAGCTTTTGGGCCAGCGCTGTGCCGAGGAGACAGAGAGGAGTGCTGTCGAATTTGAGGCCGAGCAGGGAACTGTTGTTTTTTTTGTTGTGGCGTCAATTGCAGAAGCAACGTTTTTAAATTTTGTATTTAAACTCAAAGTTGAGTTTTTTCTATAGGAAAGAAGGGGTAGTACATACAGGAAAAGCCCAGTAACGATTAGAAATCAATAATTACAGTAATAACTGTGAACGAAACTCGAGGAGCAGCTTCATGAAGTTAGAGTGAGCAGGTTCACACAAGGGGTGCACTATTGATAAGAAAGGCAAGTTCGTGTTCGTAGAAGAGGTCGAGAAGAGCAAGGGAAGTGTATTGAGGCCATAAAGCTTTGGCTTTGTAGGTCAGCTCAGAATCTTGGCAAAGTTTAGAGCACTTCATGCCGATTACAATGAAGTTTCTTTTGTATCAAGATTTTAAGCTCATTTAGTTTAACAACTTAAGATTCTAAGGTGTCTTCTATGTCAAATTATCTTGTGTTGTGTCTTCTCTCTCACCACATTCCCACATCGAGCAACCTAGTGTTGATCTCGGCTCACTAACCGCATTTATTTTCTCCCGACGTTTTTGGTGAACCCGACGCGAACGTGAGCCGGGGTGGGATATGGTAGCAGAAGATGTTGACACCACAGGAAGTAGCAATGCAACATGATGCAGCAGTTCGCAGCCTATATGCAACACAACAGGCTTCTCAACAGCAGTACCAACAAAGTGAACGTATTCGTCAAGCGAGGTATACAGTAACTGAAAAGCTGCAAAGATTTGAAGGTCGTGATATTTCAAAATTTTGTACTATTTATGAACAATCTATGGAGGATTATGGAGTGAATGATCATGACTCAGTGGAAGGTTTTCACGTAATTGCGACTCCTGAGCTTAGGGCTCGAATTGTAGAATTTCGGGTAACACATGGTGCAAATTGGCAGGAGTTTAAGAAGGCTTTACAAGAAGAATATTTTCTCGAAGAATCTCAACAGGTTACCCAACAAAGCTTTATGAAATGGATACAGCAGAAGGATCATGATTATTTGCAAGAGAATTGCTACGAGCTTTTGAAAAGAAATTTGAACAGTTATCTACTACTGAGCAGAAAACAATGTAGCCAAAAAAGGTCGATCTATTTATTCAAGCAGCAGATTTGCGCCTTCAGAAGAGCTTGGTACACTTTCTTGAGGACCCATCTGGTGAGTTGGGCTTAACTTCTGATTGAAAATTGGTTGTAGAAGCTATCAATATGATTGTAAAGTGACAAAAGAGGGTGGACAAGTTCAAAGTGGTTGATCCTATGGAAGCACTCGAAGAGAATCTAGTGGAGAAGTCCAAGCCCAAGCTGGAAGAGCCAGTCCTTGATGAGCTGGTAAAAGGTATACAAGAGTTGAATTTGAATTTGAAAGCTGTTAAACTTGATGGTTTGAGTGCAAGTGGATCTTATTCAAAACCTAGACAGTGTCCTCCACAACAAGACTGGGATAAAGGATGCATGTGGTGTGATAGCTTAGATCATATATGCAAAAATTGTGATGATTTTAATGAAGCTTATAAGAAGAACACAGTTTTTTGGAAGGACGGCAAGCTACATTTTAAAGAAACTGGTGAACGTCTACGTTTTAACTATGGGAAGGGTGGTATGAAGAAGCTGGTTGAGGAGATGCAGCACAATGCCTCTAGGGTTGATGCAACAACTTATGGATTACAGGTATGCATCCGGAGGATAAGGAAAGTACCAAGGCTAAAGGGAATCTATGGCCCTATGCTTTGAGGACAACTGACAAAGGTAAAATAACTCGTGACACATTAAAAGTCAAGCTGGGAATTGCATTCAACAAACTAAGGGGTGGTCAGATCCTGTAGATTCTCTTTCTGTGCATGCCTTCCTTGCAAAATCTCAGGCTAATGAAGCTAAGGTGGAAGAGAAGCGCAAGAGAGATGAAGACATTGTGGGCTCATCAAAACGAGCTACGAGGACTAGCGGTAAGAAGGAAGAAGGTGCAAAATCTAAAGCAGTTCCTGCACTTGAAGTGATTATGGAATAGGCATCTAAAGATTAAAAGCAAGGTAAGCCAAAAGGGCCTTCTTACAAGTTAAAATCTGATATTGAATTGGCTACAGATATGAAGAAGGTATTTGAGGAACGCATTCTCAATAGCAAGGTGGAACTTACTTTGGGCGATGTCTTGGGTATTGCTAAACATGAATTTCATGAGGAGATCATTGATATTATAAAGAGAAAGCGACAAGCACCAGTCGAGCAAGAACCTGATGCAGTCAAGAGCCAAGTGATTCAACATGTAGAATTCTGGATGCTTACGAGTCAAAGATTGAAGAAGAAAGTTTACAGTCTACAGTGATCTCCAATCAAGTTACACATGAGGTAAGACATGTTCACTTCAATAATGATGATGGTGGGGAAGCAGTACCTAGGAGTCATTTTTCCAGAACACATTGGGCGAGAGCCACTACAGAGACAATTGTTAAGATTGGTGATATTGATGAGCCTATTCTAGCACTTGTGGATCATGGTTTGGAAATTAATTTGATGTAAAAAAGCTTGTACTAGAGAGGGAAGTGGCGTATTGATATGGATCATGGTTGGCAGATTCGAGCTGCCAACACCGAGCCTGGCGATTTATATGGTGCATGTGCAAATGCCAAGGTTACAATTGGAGATGTTTGTGATGAACATAATTTTTTTATACAGGAACATTCCTCTTATCCACTTATCCTAGGGCAACCTTACATCACAGTTGTGCGTATGGAGACAAAGGTTTTGGATGATGGTTCAGCATATACAAAGATTGGATGCAAAGATGGTAGGAGAGCGGTTCAATTTTTGACTGTATGTGTTGATCATGTCAGGAATAAAGATAGCTTAAGAGAACAGCCTTTGCCAAGGGTTTGAAAAGAGTTTAAAGAGTACAGGTTTGCTCAGGATTTTCTTGGGGTGCCACTATAGAGCGGGACTATAGTGGTACAGGGAAGAAGAAGTTCTCGCAAGAAGGGACTTTTTCTTCGGGGTTTCTGGGACTAGCATCTGAAGGTTCAGTTTCATATAGGAAGTTCATGGAGCTACCTAAAGTGTGAGAAGAAATATGTGGTAAGTGTTCAAAGTGATTTGCAGGGATGTGATGTACTTGAACATGATGATGTTATCTCAGGATTCTTTGAAGAAGTTTCTTATGTTGATACGATGTCATAACTTGAATTTATCAAGAAGTGTAGGTTGCAAAGTGGGACTGAATTTGTGCGAGTGCATTCGATGGACATGTATGACATTCTAATGGAGGTAAGTAAAGAATTGGGTGGTGCTTTTGAAGTGCAGGTGGATACAAAGTATAAGACTGTTGCAAAGAAGGTCATGCCTGTAGCTACCCCTCTCCCAGGGGAGAGTGACGAGGTTATTGAAAAAGCTTCACACCAACCAAAGCTAAGGGATCCCAAGAACATTGGCCACAAATTTACTGAAGAGACCTTGAAGCAGGTAGTCATCAGTGAAGAAGGATTTCTTACTGATGATGAGGTCAAGTGCTTTCAAGAGATGCTTGCAAATCATGGTAAAGCCTTTGCTTTTGAGCCCAGTGAGACTGGATGTGTAGATCCAAATGTTGTAGCACCTATGATTATCTTTAGTGTTCCACATATGCCATCGAATTTGCATCCTATTCCTGTTCCTAAATCCCATCTATCACAGCTTATTGACTTGTTAAATGAAAAGATACGTATGGGTATTTTGGAGCCATCTCGTGCACCTTATTCTAATCGATGGTTCACCGTCCCAAAGAAGAATGGAGCCCTGCGATTTACTCAGGACATGCAGCTAGTAAATAAGGTAACAATTCGTAATGTTGGCACAGGACCAATTGTGGACGAGTTTGTAGAAGATTTTGCAGGTAGGGCTATATACTGGGTGATCTTTACTTAGGCTATGATCAATTTCAGCTTGCTTTGGAGAGTAGGGATCTCACTACTATGCGTACTCCACTTGGGTTGGTAAGGATCTGTACTTTATCGCAAGGTGCCACAAATTCTGTTGCTCACATGATGAATGGCATGAACAAGGTATTAAGAGAATTCATTCCTCACATTACTATGCTTTTTATTGATGACTAGTAAAACGGCGCCGCCTTCGGCGGCAGCATGGCCCCTCTTTACCCCCTTGTCGGCAAGTCGCACTCGCCCTCAACTTACTCCTCAAAGCCTCCCAAATTGGATTTTGCTACTATGTAGGGATTTACAGCTCCCAAAAATCTACACCTATAATTAATCTCCCCACACAGAGAGAGCAAGCGAGAGAGAGAGGTATACGCACTGCCACCACCAGCTAGCTCTAAGCAAGCTTGCTTTGTGGCTCTCTCTCTCTCTCTCTGTCTCTCTTTTCAGGTCAATATGGCATTTAGAAGAGGTTAACATGACATTTCATTTCAATTCATATTCTTTCTCTCTCTACCCTCCTGCGAGCTCTTTCTCTCTCTCTCTCAGATCCAAGAACTTGCTTTGGAGAATGCCGAGCTGAAAAAACGTTTGTGTAAGCTCGAGGATACAAAAGCAACGGAGAGTGAAACTTTTCTCGCAAAGAAACTCGAAGTTGAAGCTTTTCTCATCGAGACTGTCAAGACAACTCAGAAAGAAGCCAATGAGGCATCACATAAGAAGATTGAGAACGACATACAAGCAGCCTTACAAGAATTCCGGATACAAGAATCCCTTGCCCTCAAAATTAGGATTGGAGGACTCTCCTCACCATGGTGCACCGAGGAGGATTCCCTCGAAGAATCCATCGTCAAACTCAACGACATTCTTCAACCAATCAACATTGAGCCCGACACTGTCTCTTGGATCAACGACACACATAGGCATGTGCCTCTTGGACAGTGTATCCTCACTTTCAAGAACAAAGAAGAACAAATGAGGTTGCTGCGCCAATCATATCACCTCAAAGGGACAAAGCTTTGGATTGCCGAGGAATTGACTACAAACCAACTCAAGCACAAAGCAAGCCAGCTCAAAAAGATGCATGAAGCTCGTAAACAAGGTAAATGGGCAGTCTACCGTGGCGGTAAAGCCATCATTCAAGAGTTTCGAACTCCCAAGCCAGCTCCCCCTCTACCTGACCCCCCCTAGGTTTTGTTTTTTGTCTTGTATCCTTTCCTTTTCCTTTACCCCTAATGGACCCTCAGTCCCTAACTGATATGTATCTAACGCCTCCACCCCGAAAACACAGATGTAATGTTTTTGTTTTGGTCCAATGGGTCATATCTGACCTTCGTGGACGATAATTAAATCTATCTATCTAATCTATCTATCTCTCTCTCTCTCCAGGTCGTTTGAAGCAGGCTGCACTTGCATCCGCGATTTTTTGCACTTGGTTGTTGTGCAACATAAAGGCAGAAGGCCATCTCCAACAATGACACCCCCCCCCGGCCGCCGGACCTCCTCACTAGTGCTTGAAAAAACCTTTTTTCAAGAAACTTGGTAAAACTACACATGTGAAACCACAGAGGTAAATTGACAAAATTTGAAGGTTTTCTTACCTTCAAATAAACAATTTAGAGGTAAATTTCAAAATTTGTAGGTGGGACTACACTAAACCTAGGTTTTTTTCGAGCACTGCTCCTCTCTCTCTCTCTCTCTCTCTCTCTCTCTCTCTCTCTCTCTCTCTTTCTCTCTCTCTCTCTCTCTCTCTCTCTCTCTCTCTCTCTCGCTTTCTCCAGGTTGTTCGAGGCAGGCTGCACTTGCATCCGCGATTTTGTGCATTGGCCGCCGTGAACCTTGGTTGTTGTGCGGCATAAAGGCAGAAGGCCATCTCTAGCAACGGCAACCCCCCCCCGGGACCTCCTTGCCAGTGCTAAAAAAACTCTCTCTCTCTCTCTCTCTCTCTCTCTCTCTCTCTCCGTGGCAAGGTAACGAAGACGAAGGCGAGGTGAGCAGGTCGTTGGATTTAGTGGTACTCTCTCTATAGCTGCGTTTGAGCCAACAATTGTGAGCGGAAAACATGTAGGGAAGGCGAGGGGGGAGAGAATACTGGTAGGACATAGCGAGCGAGCTCGGTTGGGGCTCTCTCTCTCTCTCTCTCTCTCTCTCTCGCTTTCTTTCTTGCTGTGCAGAGAACACTGGCCGAATCCGGCCTTTGAGTTTTCTCTCTCTCTCTCTCTCTCTCTCTCTCTCTCTCCGTGCTCAGAGAGCATTGCCCAGGAGCTCAGGTGTCAACAGGCGTGGTCGCCTCTCTCTCTCTCTCTCTCTCTCTCTCTCTCTCTCTCTCTCTCTCTCTCTCTCTCTCTCTCTCTCTCTCTCTCTCTCTCTCTCTCTCTCTCTCTCTCTATCCCTCTCTTTCCGAGCCTAATTTTCTAAAATTTCCTCTTGGAAAATTCAAGGAACGGAATTTTGTATGTTTGGAAAAATGAGCTCTCTCTCTCTCTCTCTCTCTCTCTCTCTCTCTCTCTCTCTCTCTCTCTCTCTCTCTCTCTCTCTCTCTCTCTCTCTCTCTCTCTCTCTCTCTCTCTCTCTCTCTCTCTCTCTCTCTCTCTCTGGGCTGCAGAAGGCACATGTGGGGACGCGTGGCGGGGGGGGGGGGGGGGCGCTCATCACGTAGCAATCTCTCTCTCTTTCTCGCTCTGAGTGCGCTGCACGCTGTGATGCCGGATTGCAGGCGCCACTGGCCGGTTGAAGCAGGACTTGCCATGTGGCAGGGGGGCAACCGAAATTCCCTCCCCCTTTATAGATAGTATAGATAAATAACCTCCACAATTTTCAATTTCAAAAATGCCGATCTAGGGCAAGGGAAAAAGGAGAAATTCCGCTCCAAAATATAGAAAAATAGTGTAAAACCCTAAGCTTCTTGACCCTGACCATTTCCTGCAATCTATGCATTTTAAGAGATGACATCTCAGATAGGAAGCACTTTAGTGCACCACATTTGGCATATATGTCAATCAAGGCAGTGCAAAGCATGGTGTTTTCTTTCAACAACCCTTGACTAACAATATCATCGTGAATTCTTTCCCCCATCTGAGCATCTTGTGTAATACCACATGCCTTCTAGTAAGTCTCTGTGTCTCTTTATCTCTCTCTCCTCTTTCGATCTCGCTCACTCTGCCATGCTCTTCTCTTATGAGCATCGCATGTCTGAATTATAATAAATCAATAAAAGGATATCAAATCTGTGCTAGGGGTCTCTCACCTATCCCTGTTCCAGATTGTCTCTCTCTCTCTCTCTCTCTCTCTCTCTCTCTCTCTCTCTTTCTCTCTCTCTCTCTCTCTCTCTCTCTCTCTCTCTTTCTCTCTCTCTCTCTCTCTCTCTCTCTCTCACACACACACACACACACACACACACACACACACACACACACACACACACACACACACACACACACACACACACACACACACACACACACACACACACACACACACACACACACACACACACACACACACACACACACACACACACACACACACACACACACACACACACACACACACACACACACACACACACACACACACACACACACACACACACACACACACACACACACACACACACACACAAACATTTCCAACTGGATCAGAGAGATACACACACAGGCGACGACACTTGTCGGATACAAAGTAACAACTTTGTGACTAATGAGTGAGTTAGAGTCAACACGGGGAAAGCGTTCATAGAAAGCAAGTGTTCGGGAAAAATGTGTCTCAGCTTAATAACGGCCAGAGTTTTCTATTTCAAACCTGAAATAGTGTAAAAACCTGAAAAAGTAACCTTATTTCCTAAAATTTCCTCTTCGCAAATTCAAGGAAAGGAATTTTGTATGTTTGGAAAAATGAATTTTCCAGAACCTTGGCTGCAAGAAATTATGAGAGCTCTCTCTCTCTCTCTCATGTTTCTGATTGGCTAAGCAAGACACCGACACCTGCAAGCAAAAATCTCTCTCTCCCCCCCCCCTCTCTCTCTCACACACACACACACACACACACACACACACACACACACACACACACAAACACACACTCAACATGCATGGAAGAACCTTCGTCGGAGCAGGTGACTGCTGACTGCTGACTGCCCTTTGTTTGACTTTGCTTGCCGCCTTGCTAGAGCGGAGAGAGAGAGAGAGAGAGAGAGAGAGAGAGAGAGAGAGAGAGAGAGAGAGAGAGAGAGAGAGAGAGAGAGAGAGAGAGAGAGAGAGAGAGAGAGAGAGAGAGAGAGAGAGAGAGAGAGAGAGAGAGAGAGAGAGAGAGAGAGAGAGAGAGAGATATCAGTGCACTGTCATCAAACGGAAAGAGAGAGAGAGAGAGAGAGAGAGAGAGAAGAGAGAGAGAGAGAGAGAGAGAGAGAGAGAGAGAGAGAGAGAGAGAGAGAGAGAGAGAGAGAGAGAGAGAGAGAGAGAGAGAGAGAGAGAGAGAGAGAGAGAGAGAGAGAGGCTTTGAAAGCCCTTAGTCACTACATATTACAGATGGGCTTGTGAAGCTGAGCTAGCCGGTGCACAGTACACAGTCTCTCTCTCTCTCTCTCTCTCTCTCTCTCTCTCTCTTGTCCACCTGAGGTTCAGAGTACAGTGGCTGGATTCGTGAGAGGATGACATGTGGCAGGGGGGGGGGGGGGGGAGCCGGAATTCCCTCCCCCTTTATAGATAGTATAGATTTGCCAATCAAGGGTTGTGAAGAAGGTTTGAAAGATGAGATAAAAGATCAAAGGGGGTGCGAAAGCTTTGTTGCTCAACATATTGCAGATTGTGAAGCTATTCTATCTAAAGTTGAAGAGGTAAATCTAACATTTTCAGGTCAAAAATCAAATTTTGGTGCCAAAGAAATATTGATTGTTGGACATATGTGTGGGCCACATGGACGACGTCCAAGCCCAGCTAAGGTGGAAGCAATACAGAGGATGCAGAATTCATGCACATCAGTTATTGAAGTTCGTTGTTTTTTGGGTGCTTGCGTGTTTTATCGTATTTAGTTACCTCACTTTGCTCATGTTGTAGAAGTACTTTACCAGTTATTAAGAAAAGGGAAAAGATTTGTGTGGGAATATGCTCATACAAAGGCCATCAAAAAATTGAAGAAGATGCTTTTGGATGCTTCTACCTTAAGGAAGGTTGTTTATAAATTTGGAAGGCCAGTAATTTTGATGGTTGACACTAGTCCTACAGGCATTGGATGGGCTATTGGTCAAGATGATGAGGATGGTCATAGATATGCTATTCGGTTTGGTGCAAAGGTGCTTAACACTCGTCAACGAAGCTACCCACAGATTAAGAGAGAGCTTTGGGGCGTTGCTACTGCTCTAAAGTCTGACAAGGAGTATTTTATTGGAGCTTCAGTTGTAGTGGAGACTGATTGCTTGCCATTGATAGGAATGATCACGAATTGCTCCACTCCGGATATTGCTATGTTACGGTGGATAGCTTTCATTAAGTCTCTTAATCTTGAATTCTGTCATATTGTAGGAAGGGACAATCCGGTAGTAGCAGGTATGTTATCAAGAGCCAGGTATGAAGATGAGGAGGAGATGCTTACGGAGAGTGATGATGTGGGCTTAAAGTTTTATACTTCTTCTCATTTGCAAGCAAGTTGTACTGTTCTTGCTCGTGTTTTTGAAGCTTTTTTAAATGAAATGTACGATGGAGAGTGGCTTTTGATAGGCCGTTATCTCAACACTCTCACCAGGCAAGAGGAATGGAGTGACCAAGAATACAGGAGGATCAGGAAGAAAGCTTATGGTTATTTCCTTAAAGATGGGCACTTGTGGAAGCAGCCAAAACGTCCAGAAGGATCACCACAACGAGTAGTATGTGAAAAAGAAAACAACAACAGGTAATTAAAGAGTTTCATGAGAATTTATGAGCAGGACATAGAGGAGTTTGGGCAACATTTGCCAAGATTAAAGACCGTTATTGGTGGAAAGGCATGTACAAAGATATTGCTCGATTTGTGGAGACTTGCATGGTGTGTCAACAGTATTCAAATGTGCGACATCGAGATGAGTTACATCCTACTTATCCATTGGCTATGGATTATAAGTGGGTTGTAGATTTGATTACTATGCCAGTCGGTATTTGGAAAATGAGGTATATTGTTCTTGCCAGAGAGGATCTCACTAACCAAGTGGAAGGAAGAGTTTTGCGTACCAAAGCTACAAGTTCAGTATGCAAGTTTTTGCTTGAGGATGTGCTTTGCAGATATAGGTGAATTGGAAAGATTACTGCAGATAGAGGAGAATTAGATGCAAATGAAGCTTATGAGTTCTTCAATCAGTTGGGAATCAAGTTGGCTCTTACTACAGCATATAAGTCGGAAGGTAATGGAAAAAGTGAAAGAGGACATCCGCCTATTGTTAAAGCTTTGGCCAAGGCTTGTAAAGGACGAATTGGTGATTGGCCTAAACTTTTACCTTTTGCTTTATGGACTGACAGAACTACTCACAGCTCAGTTACAGGATTTATGCCATTTGAACTTATGTATGGGCAAAAGCCAATCATGCCTACAGAAGAGACGATTGTTTCTTGGACCATACTGCCATGGGAATCAGAAATGTCAACTGAAGACTTGCTTGCTATGCGCATTCGGCAGCTTGAAAGACGCCAAGAAGACATTGACCAGGCAATAGATAAGCTCAAGGAGGCACGATTGAAGAATAAAGCATCATTTGACAAGAAGCATAGGTTGAGACCATATACTATCAAAGATGGAGATTGGGTACTTGTTTATGATAGCAGTTTGGAAAATCAATATTCAGCCATGCGTAAAATGGTTAAAAGATGGTTTGGACCTTATGTTGTGTTGCATGTTTATGATAATGGAACTTACAAGCTCAGATAACTTGATGGCACCAAGCTTAAAGTACCCCATTGTAGGAAAGAGGATCGAATTATTCAAGAAGCGTGAAGGACAGGTGGTTCTGGGTGACATGGATTCTGAAGAATGCCAAGAAGATGATGAGATGTATTCGCTAGAAGATGGTTCTAGCAATACTTCTGCTTATGAAGATTAACAACCTAAAGGCGGTTGGCACATGCCGGAGGATGTGCAGGTTCAGAGGGGGTGGATGTCATGCTGTCGTATGTCTAAATGGAGAATTTCATGTAGGAGTCACATATTCATTATTTTTATGAGTGCTAGGATTATGGTTGGGAGCATAGCATTTTTGCACGATGGCAATGGCCGTCATATGGCATGGAAATAGGTCATCATGCAGGATCATTTACCAAGCTCATTTACATAGATGATTATTCCAACCCTGTGGTTAGAGAGTCGTCTAAGATGAACAGATAGATGGGCTTTTCAGTAGCCATGATAATGATGGGATGCAATGGTTTAACCTACATGTATGCTGTGAGTACGTTAAGAAGGAGCTGCATTAAAGCCAAGAGCTGGTGGATAATCTTGGAGCTGCCAAAGATTTTGCTTCCTTTTTTTGCTTAGTGACCGGGTTATGCTATTTACTCTTTCCACCTTGGGTGTCTGTCTTGATTGGTGCTCTGATGCATCTCCTTGGTTACAGTGTGATCCTCTTTACACTCACGGGAAATACAAACTTCATTTTGGTAGCTTTGCTTTTCCTCACAGGTGGAGACAATTTTGGGGACACTACATGCATATAATGATAATTCAAGGTGTGAATGGCCACTTGGGGAAAGCACACTATTAATGGAAATTATGCAAGAAATAAAAAAGTGGGCTAAATAAAAAGCAGGGCCGGCAATAAAAAGGCGTCAACTACGTACAGTAGCGCTGGCAAAAAAAAAAAAACTAGTCTTGCTTGGTGGGCCTTTGCTATGTAACATCTATAGAATACAGTAGCGCATATGGAAATTGACATTTAACATCTGAAAGAAGAAGGAGCATGACTAGTTTACCAATGCTCGCACTGTGTGAAAAGCACATGTAGATTTGAGAAATGGTATGTTTTTTTCTTTGTGACGAGAATATGGCCCTTGGTTTTTTTTTTAGTTTAAATGGGAGGACCCAAAATTGATTTAAATATGGAACAATAGAGATTGATATGAGTTTCTTAACAATATATGAGTAATACTACTTGATGGGAATCTTGCGAATGTTTACTTGTTGTTTTGTGCAGAATAATTGAGGAAAAAGAGAGAAAAAGGATGTTGTGTTAGCAGACAGAAAAAAATCAGATTTCATTGAGACGTGCATGACAACGACAAGGATAATTTAGATCTTTATTTTTTGTTTCAAGAACATGTATTTCTTGTAGTGAGGGGGATGAGCTCGTAGAATATTATATCCAAATGATCTTGTACTAATATGTGTATTGATGAATGTTTTTTCTAATGCACGTGCTACATGTAAATTCTTGGAGACGGAAAGTATATCAAAAATGAAGTTTTCTTCGAATGGTTGGTAGCGATTAACGTCGGATCGCATTTTTGAAGGTGGTTGTCGAATGTGCTCTACCTTTCGTCTTTCAAAATTGTTTGTGACACCTATGTACTTTCGTCTGTTTTGGCGGCATGTGATGGAGTAGACTGTGTATTCAATGTCCGTTGTTTTTTGCTCGATTGATTGTCGTGGTCGAGAAGCAGAACTTGAGGCTTGTTGTCCTGTTTTGCACAGCAAAAGCAAGAAAGAAAGAAACAAGATTAATGTAAGATTGCATGCTGAAGCTTGAGAGTATTAGACTATATAATCGAGCGGGGTATTTCTTGATTTTTTTTTTCATGGTGGTGTCACCTGTGGGGGTGGGTTGTCGATGTTGATAAAAGCGTATGGATAGTCACTTCCAAAGCGTGCTTTGTAAACATCCTTGTTGTGTTGCCACGTCAGCTTTTGTTCTGTAATTGATGGTGGCTCGTCGTTGCACTATCTCTTGAAGCTTGCGAATATCTCACTTGCATCATTGTGCGTTGTATCTAAGAGTTCCTCGAGCGCGACATCGTAGCCATAGTGCAACATCTCAAGAATGTAGGGCTTTATTGGTGTCTTCAATTGAAGCAGACCATTACCATCCTCGACTGTCATGAGATCCTCGGGCACGTCAATCTCTATAGATAGTTTGCAAATGATCTCTTTCATTAGACCTAGAAAGAAAAGGAGTATTAGAAGGGACAAACAAATTTGTTTTCCTTGTAAAAAAGCATGTTTTTTTAATGTTTAAAGCAATGAGAAGAAGGGAAAAAAAGAGAAAATTGCATGTGTGTAGAGCTGACCTGTTGCTCTTTTAATACCCATGCTCTTGTTTTGTTTCAGCTGCTTTACGGATTTGTCTATTAACAATTGCAGTTCAGCGTAGTTTGCAAAACCGTTGACGTAAGTGTCCGGCCGGCTACCTGCCAGGTTAAGTAGATGCATTTGTATCTCTGTTGGATACTGACGTGGTTCGATTTGGGGTTTTTCTTTGAGGCAATGTTTTGCTTGAAAAGGGTAACAAGTCTCTGCAAGGTTATACAAATGCGATCAGTATTTTGTGTGCATTGCAGGATCATAATGTGATATGGTTTATAGAGCAGTATACCTTTGAATTGCTCATTTTATCCTCTTTGTTATTTATGTTGCCTGCAATGGTGACATGGTTAGAGTTCATACTAGAAAAACCAATAGTAGAATTGTGCAGAAGCACAATTCTACAATGCTTCTGCACTGAGAAGCACACTTTCTCAATGCAGAAGTACTGAGAAAGTGTTAATAAGAATCAAGACAAAAGTAGAGCGCAAGATAATGCTACAAAGAGTGCAGTACAAGTTAATGACAGTTTATAGATTATTTTTTGCACAGATGCTGGGAAACAAAGGTATATGGAAATTTTATGAACTATTAGAGTACATGATTTACTAGCCACCAAAATATTTTTAATGAGTTCTGTGTATAACATGGAGTGGAACAGGGAGAAATATATGAGCAGTCGGTAGATTGAGAATTCGGAGATTGCGACGATTTGAGATTCGCGATAACATGATGTATGCAAGCCCCGGTGCAAATGCATCTCTGAAGATAAGAAGAACTTTGGTAGAAATTGTTGCACCCTGTGCCTTGTGTCCAGTCATGGCATATGCAAGTGTCAAGGGGAATGTGGATTTGTGAAACCATGCGTCATTGACTGCAGTTCGTTTATGCTTTGTTCGACGAAGTGTCATGTTTTTATCGGTGCAGTGAATGAGAAAAACGATACATATAAGTTGACCTTCGTTGTTATGCGTTATGGCGTCAACATTACATGTTGCACCATTTGCTGCACCGATTGTTAAGTCGATGTTTTCAGTGATCATGCAATGAGCCTCAATTGCGATTGAGTCTAGCTCGTTGAACTTAGGGTCTAGGAGCCATTACTGAAGTACATTTATGTTACCTGCGTTCGTCTTCAGGTCAACTTTTGTAATGTCAATTTGATTGTACAACTTATTCAAGGCAAGGTTGTTGTGGTGTTGGACGTCTGATCTATGAGTGCAAATTATTGTAGTGGAGTCGTTGATGTAGTCATGAACATGTGATTCATCTAAAATGCATGCTCCCAAGGTACAGTTGTGGATGAGAATGACATCGAGCAAACAACATCAGAGATTTTTGCTCATATTCCTATTTCACTTACTGATGAAATACATGCAAGCACACTTCGTGAGCTCGTCCTTAAGAAACAAATGCATGTATGTTGCGATGCATGTCACGTCCACAGCCACAACGGCAAATGCAAGTACGGATTTCCATACGACATTCAACCAAATCCGTGTCCATCTCTAGATTCCCATTCCTTGAAGTGGATGTACTATCGACCAACTCACGATGATCGGAATGTGGTTCCATACCATTCAACCGTTCTTCTACTTTGGGGAGCTCATATGAATATCCAACGTGTCACAAATTCATCTTTGTCGTATTATCTACTCAAGTACACAATGAAGACTGAAGATATTGGACCATTGAACATATCTGCAGAAACGGCCACCAAATTGGGTTTGGAAGGCCTCGACAAGATTAAACTGCAACTGATAGCTGCTGCTCTTTTGACTAAGCCAATTTCTGCCACAGAAGCTTCATTGAACTGCTTACAGATTCCAATCATAACAAAAAGCGATGCTGTATTCTACATAGATTCATCGCCTCCAGAACTCAGACAACATATCATGTCCAAATCACACAATGTTGTGATGCACCCTGTTGATTTGTATTGTGCTAGACCAACCACCCTTGAAACCTTGACATTCTTTGAGTACCACAAAAACCACATTATCGAAAAACGTTGGTAAAGTGCACAATCTACACCTTTGTTGGACAACTATGGCAATGCCATTAAACATCAGAAAAGATTGGTCAGATTCACCGAATACCATCCAGGACACCACACAGAAGCCTTCTTCTACAACATCTTGCTACGTCATGTATGCTTCCGAAGAGAGACAAGGCTTCTATCAGCTAATATTACAATGGGCTCTTACTTCGTAGAGTGTCAATCAAGGGATGTGATCCAAAGCAATGAGGACTTGGAGATATACATTACAAAGTACACACAAAGAAACATGCTAGTCAATGAACAAATCGATCAGCTTGTCCATATAATACTTCAAAAAATTGCATTGCAAAGAGCAAATGAAACAATTACATCTTCAATGGATAATGACCCAGGCATGGACCACCATCGACTGAAGTCACTAGCCATATTGAAGGAGTTCGCTGCTGTAAATGACTCAGAACTCTCAACGGAACAGTCAAATATATACAAATTTTTTTTGAATGCCAAGAATGGCTTGCATGTCGCCACAGGGACACCGGGGAGCGGAAAAACACATCTTATCAGATATTTGACATATGAGTATGTCAGACGAAACATGAGCGTCATACTTGCTGCATCGACCGGAGCTGCAGTAACAAGACTAAGCAACATTGCATCTACACTCCATTATCAATTCAAGATACCAACAAGAAATCAACAGTACCCTCTCTCTATTCATGACACCGACGAACGATATTTGGATATAAAAGAAGCAGATATTATAATCATAGACGAGCTGTCTATGTTAACACGGACCACTTTTGACCTTATCATAAGACAAATTGTCAATGTAAGAAGCGACACATTGACAGATCCCTTCAACAACACATGTATTCTCTTGCTCGGTGACCTTGCACAATTGCCCCCCGTTTGTAAACACGCACGGGACCTTTGTGAAACATGCCATATCACAAGCTCGGTGCACTGGCTACATGCAACTTTCTACAAGATGTCATGCTCCGTACGACATGCAACGGACCCTGAACTCCTCCAATTCTTGACCATTATTTGTGAAAGAAGACCAACCACAGATGAATAGGATGACATGGGCATGAAGGGATCCTCTGTTTTGGATCTCATACCGTACAAGGTGGTGATGAATTCGGCCCAGGATCTGGTTTCCTTGTAAGATATAGCGATTCATGAATTGTTTTAATCGATTGTGGAAGAGCAATGCACATTGAACTGGACAATCTTTCCAAGAGAACTCAGCGTTGAATGTCTGAGCTATCATCTCAATTGTAGGGAACTCATTCCATTTTGTGGCGGTCACTTCATGAACTGTGAAACTAATGAATATGTTTGGCAAACCCCATGCATCAACCATGGTGATCAAATCCTTTAATGAACGTCTATGCCAGGATGGACTGCCAGCAATTGTCGCTGGGAGATTGAAGCGAAATATGTTCCTTATGGCTTCCTCGTCGTTTGCATTCTTGTGTGATCTTTTGTACTTGTTGATATCTCTCTGCAGAATGGTGGTTGTTGTGCTGTTCGCGATCAAAATTTCATGTTTCAGCTGGTACATTAGCAGGAGGTATGGCTTGTACAATGTATACAAAGAGAACAGCGTGTGAATTCTCATTCGAATGTCACTGAATCGAATCTGCCCATTGTACTAGCCATGTCCATAAGGAAAGAAGAACGGAAAAAGAGATGACTCTATTGTGATGTCTTTGAAATATGATATCCGGATTGGCAAGCCATTGTACATGAAGGAAGCAACACAATTGAGAAGCATATCTCCGTTACGGAGATGTATGGAACCAAACTCATGCGTGTCGTATGTAGTATATGCGTGTCGTCTAGATGGCTCAACCAATGTTTCCAAAATCGAGAAGTTGTTTTCATTCTGGGATTGCTCCATCAAGTCGAAGGGTTGTACCTCTGAATGACGACGGATTATTTCTCCTAGAACCTCTTCAGACAATATGCACAACCCTATTCTTTTGTGTGGTCGTTCGGCCATGTACTTATATCTCTGCAATATGGGATTGTTCTTGATATTGAAAGCCAAGACATCTGAAATTCTTGAGGAGGATAGCTCATGACTTGTAGAGTGTAGACTAGCAGCACTCGGCCAAGATATTAGTGGGTTATCTAGCAATGACCTCCGCTCTAGTGATCCTCGTGCTATTGCATGTGTAGTTTTTGTCACAATGATTGATACAGCTATAATGCTAAGCAGTTGTGTGTGTATTTGTCGAGCAGAGAGAATACGCTCTATGTAGTCAGGTGCATGAATGGCAATATATCTTTGATGGGAATTAGTTCTTTTACAAGAAGTACACGTCGTCCATGATTATTTGACTTCTGCGTGTTCCAAAGCGCTCAACAATAATATTGAAGTGAGTGCAGCAAGACTGTCTATTTCATGTGTCTCACGGCCTCGTTTGTCGTTGTACGTGAGATTTGTCACCGCGCAAGAAGGACATAGTTCTAGATTGTGAGCGAGGATGTCACATTGCATGATCCAATCTTTATATAACGGAGTAATTTCAAACCATGACCTAGCATATGGACGGTGAGATGCTTTCAACTTGGCTGCAATTCGTTTCCTGGCATCATGACGCTTGGATTGTAACCTTGCAGGCCTTGGGAACTTCATATTGAGACCTAGTATGGGAGAAACGAGGACAAATATAGTATAGCATCAATTGTTTAGGTGAAAAGTGAAGATGCAAAAACTTGGATTTATGATTGCAATATACTACATGTGTTTACTAGTCAAAGACTTGTATGTAAAATTAATATATATAGATGTTGGTCGACATCGATTGTATACTTATGAAAGCAGTATGCAAGTAAAGGAAACTGAAGGAACCAAGCTACAAAATTCTAAAACAAGCAAATCGATAAAGCATCAATGACTGCAATTTAAAATGAAGTGCTTCACTGACCTGAAATGTGGTACAAATGTTTTCGGATTGTCCAAGCTCCACGCCGATATTTGGCTCGAGCTACAGAAAAGGAATGTGAATAGTTAAACATTTCATCTTGTAGTGAAGTGCCATAAATTGAAGATAGTACGTAAATTATAGTGCATGGCATGCATAAGTGCCATACAAAAGTATGGTGGAGAGTTGGCAATGTGGTCTCTCCAAAAGTTATAAGAAACGGAAGCCGTGCCCTACCCCGTAGCGTTTACGTGTTGCGCCAAGCAAACGTATAGTCATGGGGAGTTGGATGGAAATAACAAACCTTGCAGTGTAGTCCAGCTGGAGTAACGGTTGTGCTGCAATCCAAATGTCCAGTGTTGTGAGTGTATGTTCTCTCTGCAGGACACAAAATACGCATTAGCATAATACAGGGCATGCAAGGAAATGTAGCATGTCAGATTTCATTCAATGGTCATTTGGCATAATCTGGAATCGAGCCAACAGTAAAAGACACGGGCATGAATCTCTCTCTCTCTCACACATGGCATCGGTTTGGTCTAGTTCTATTGAAATAGAAGATGCCAGATTTGAATCGATGATCAATTGGCAAAATCCTATGTATCCTCTCTGACTAGAAAAGGTCTGTTCTACTGCTATTGGAACAAAAGATATCACATTTCAATCAGTTGGCGTAATTCTCCCTCTCCCTCTCTCTCTGATCTCTCTCTCTCTCTCTCTCTCTCTCTCTCTCTCTCTCTATCACACGACATCTTGCTTGATTATTCTCATCAACTTACGCTGCTCTAGTTTGCTTTCCTTATCACGCGGCATGGCCACGTTTACCTCAGCCATCATTAGTATTATCGCGCTGCTGTACACCATCATCATCATGATTATCATTGCCAATCCCCGCCTGCACAGAATGCCACGAGCTCATCCCATGGCTTACCCAACCTGCACTTGGCCGCCAACTCCCACCTCTTCTTCACCTCGACAGGCATAATCTGTCTCTCTCTCTCTCTCTCTCTCTCTCTCTCATGGCGAACTTGCTTCAACGCGATACCATCATCATGATGATTATCATTGGCAATTTTCGCCTGCACAGAATGCCAGGATCTAATCCCATGGCATATCCCAAGTGCCTCGACATACATAATCTCTCTCTCTCTCTCTCTCTTTTTCTTTCTCTCTCTCTCTCTCTCTCTCTCTCTCTCTGTGTCTGTCATGGCGAACTTTTTAATGAGCATAATCTCTCTCTCTCTCTCTCTCTCTCATGGCAAACTTGCGCACCTGAAGCACTGTTGCTGGCGACGTGGCTGCTGTGGAATTGAAGTTGTCGAACTTGCGCACGTGAAGCACTGTTGCTGACGATGTGGCTGTTGCGGAATTGAAATTGCTTGTCAGCGCTGCTTCGAACTCCTGCAGTGCTATTCAGCAAAGCTCTGTTGGCGAACTTGCGGACCTGATGCAGTGTTGCTGACGACGTGGCTGCTGCGGACTTCAAGTTGCTTGTCAACGCTGCTTCGAACTCTTGCAGCGCTTTATTCTTCGATTGCTGGCCGACGTAGAGCTTTTCATGGTAGCGTTTTTTTTAAAAGCTTTTCATGGCAGCGTTTTACATTTTTTTTTAATGAGCTGGAATTATTTATTAATGCCACGTGGAGCCTTGTGCATCAAGATACTAGAAAGAGCACCTTTGGCTCACCAAGTAACCAACTCTCTGTCTGTCTGTCTCTCTCTCTCTCTCTCTCTGTCGAATTATTTATTAATGCCACGTGGAGCCTTGTGCGTCCAGATACTGGAAAGAGCACCTTTGGCTCACCAAGTAAAAAAGCTCGCAACGTACAGAGGGAAAGCAGCTAGGAAGCCGCTGTCGAGCAGAAAAAAAAGCGCCATCCGAGGAGTTGGAGGAGCCAACGTGAGGACGAGAGCAGGAGTGTCGTCTGAAGAATTGGAGGGGCCATCGCGAGGACAAGTTGCGGGAGAGAGAAAAGCTGAATTGCCGAGGGCTGATTGCCAGCAAAAGGAGAGCGAGCAATAAAAACATACCAAGCCCGCGAGGAGAAGACGAGGAAGTTGACAAGCTTTTGGGCCAGAGCTGTGCCAAGGAGACAGAGAGCAGCACTGTCGAAGCAATTGCAGAAGAACTGTTGTTTTTTTTTTTGCTGTGGCGTCAATTGCAGAAGCAGCGTTTTTTAATTTTGTATTTAAACTCAAAGTTGAGTTTTTTCTAAAGAAAACAAGGGGTAGTACATACAGGAAAAGCCCAGTAACGATAAGAAATAAAAAATTATAGTAATAACTGTGAACGAAACTCGAGGAGCAGCTTCATGAAGTTAGAGTGAGCAGGTTTACAGAAAGGGTGCACTATTGATAAGAAAGGCAAGTTCGTGTTCGTAGAAGAGGTCGAGAAGAGCAAGGGAAGTGTATTGAGGCCATAAAGCTTTGGCTTTGCACGCCCGCTCAGAATCTTGGCAAAGTTTAGAGCACTTAATGCCTATTAGATTGAATTTTCTTTTGTATCGAGATTTTAAGCTCATTTAGTTTAACAACTTAAGGTTCTAAGGTGTCGTCTGTGTCAAATTATCTTGTGTTGTATCTTCTCTCTCACCACATTCCCACAGCGAGCAACCCAGTGTTGATCTCGGCTCACTAACCGCACTTATTTTCTCCCGATATTGGGCCTTGTCCTGGATTAGAAGGGCCTTGCCCTTGTGTAGCAACGTGCTCATGCATGTGCATGTCAGTAGGACGCTTGGACTGCTGTTGCATTAATTGAACCACTAATGTGGATAGTTTAGTGACATTTTCATTTAAAGCTTTAAAATTTTCATCCATGACTGACATGCGTGTATGAAGTGCCGAAATTCTTGAATGTCGAGCAATTCATAAGTGCCATCACCTGTCGTAGCGTCGCAGGTACTCTCCTTGAGAGGATTCGGCCGCGGGCCATCATGGACAGGATCAGGCGTACTTTGCTCAAAATCAAAAGTCATACTGATATCTGAATCCATGGCGACACAGTGCGGTGCAAGGAATAGTCAGAAAAATACCTAAGATTGGGAGCACTTGCAAAGTTTAATTAGACTTGCTAATCCCGTCGAAGTCGATATTATCCAAGTGTTAATCGATTCGAAATGTCCGCCGTATAGGGAATTCCTTAATCCCTTGTAGCCGAATTGATTATGCATTCGACCATAATCGATTTTGAAAAATAACGTCACTTGAGATGTTTTTATTAAATTTCTGATTTTTTGCAGCTCGTACACAAAGAATTGGTGTGGGTGTGTGTATTTGCCGGCCCTGCCTTTGATTCCCTTGGATCGATGCTTACCAACTCCTGAAATCGGAGCTCCTTGCTTGAGGCGGGGTGTGTATCACCCCTAGTGTCAATAAAGTCCTAGGGTCAAAGGCCTTAGGCGTTTTTTAATGTGAACTCAAGGCCTCACAGTCGCCATGACCAATTGCACTAGCGTGCGAGGAGGTTGGGAGAGATATGGCGATCGCTGCAGGGCGAAACGAGCTTCGGCCCTGGGTCGAGTTTTGCTCCCCAGCCTGGCGCGATGTCGTAGATCCCGCAAGGGTACCATTTGGTGCAGGGTCCAACCTCGGCAGCTTCCCTCGTAAGAGGTGTTGTCCACGCCTTCGGGCTTGTCGTCCTCCTCACAGGGGGTGATCTTCATGCCCCCTTGACCTCGACATGAAAAAAAGCATGCAAAATTGTGTGGCTCTCATCCTCCACGGCTGTGCGTTTCCCAAAAAAGGAACCTTGCTCTTGATACCAATGTTAGACAAGGGGAACTAGAACCTAAGAGTCCACCTCCCAACCACCCACTATATAGCATGGCTCCTAGCCCTTTGCCCTAGTTGGACTCCCTTTCCACATTGCCTAGCCCAGCCTTGCCCTTGTCTAGTCTGGCCTTGCTATTGTCCTGACATTCACAACTTCACCCCCTTTGGAAAACCTCTTCTTCTCACTTTTGACCCCCTTCCTTTCTTAAGAAATCCCTCCTCTCCTTAAAAAATGATCCTTCCATTATCATTAAGCTAGCGGACAAAAACTTAGGACCTGTCATCTTATCCAAATCCTGGTATGCAGTAGAAGCCTCTAAACATCTTCTAGATTCCTCTACCTACACACCCGTCACTTCAACTCCCCTCTCTTTTGTATCCTCTCTTCTCTCCTCCATTCTTACAAATTGTGCTCTTCTTTCTTCTAAGGAACGGGATTTCATCCTTAGGCTGCTTTCTTCTGAACCCAAGCATTGTCCCTTTTTTCTACTTCCTAAAATCCACAAACCCTCTTTAGTAGGACACCCAATTTGTTCTTACAAGGGGTACGTTCTAGAACATGCTTCGCTTTGGCTCCATATCGAGCTTCTCCCTATCCTTCTTACAAAGAAGCAACACCTTAAAGACTCTGTTTCACTCATCAAGGATATCTCCTCTCTGGTGTTTCCTTCCAATGTCCTTCTCTTCACCTTTGATGTTGAGTCTTTATATCCTAGCATTCCCATTCAAGAAGGTTTGCTTGCCCTCTATGACTCTATCCAACACCACTTTCCCCCCCCAAAATGAATCTCATTCTCTCTTTAGCCTCTCTTGTCCTTAACCACCACTACATCTCCTTCCAAGGGATTGCTGGCACCAAAGCAAAGGTACTGCCATGGGTTCTAATTTTGCAGTTGTTTATGCTTGCCTCTTTCTTTGTCACTTAGAGGATAGTATTAACCTTCCCTCTCACCCCTCTCTTCTCTATTTTAAAATATTCATTGATGATGCATTTGGCATTTGGTATGGATCTTATTTTGATCTCGTAAAAATCCTCAAGCTTTATGGTGCACCACTTCAAAATCATATCAAAATTTCCCCCGTCATTTCTTTCATAGAAGCTTCCATCCTGGACATTCATTTCTTCAAAGGACCCTCCTTTTCTTGTTCAGGGTTGCTAGACTCTCATTGTTATTAAAAAAGTCTTAACTCTTATAGCTACGCTCCTTGGTGATCATGGCACCCCACCCACCAACAGGTCGCTTTCATCACTTTTGAGATTGAAAGATATATCATTAGAGGAAGATCTTTGGGGGGCTTTCTAGCCATTCGTGCCCTTTTCTTCCAAAGGCTTAGAGCAAGAGGCTAACCCCAAGCTCTTCTTCATACCTGCTTTTCCCTCATCTCTTATAAATACAGAGACTCTCTCTTAATGAAGATACCCAAAGCCAAAAACTCCCCCGCGGTTGTCAAAATTCCTTTTTCACCCCTTACGCGCAATCTTAATCTCTCCCCTACCTTGATTAAGCCTCTCTCACTTTAGCTTAACACCACACTCGAACTATCAACCTCCCCAAACCCCTTATTTGTTGGCTCATGCGCCCAATGCTGGAAAATTGCTTAACTCTAATTCCCGCCCACTCACAAAACCCCCCGCCCACTTTTCAACATCCTGTAGTATAGTTACCCAACTCTTAGTACACTCTGTACCAAAACATGAGAGTATTTACTCCTTTGTACCAGAAGATGCCGAATATTTATAGCTTTGTACCAATAAACCCCTCTATCCTCCTCTTAATCCTCACTTTCTACCCACCTTGGGTTTGTAACCCTCAACCCTTATTTATACCGCCCCACTCCTTGTAAAGGATTTAGCACTACTGATGAGCTCTATATAGCGAAACGCGTTTAGTGCTATTTCATCCCCCCCCCCAAACAACAACAAAAAACTATTCTTCACTCTTATCACCTTTCTTCCCACTTCTCTTTGAACATTGCTCGCTTAATAATTTTTTACAATTCATGTGCTTTGTCTGCTTATTTTGCTCCAAAACATGCCAAATTTGTTGCTTCCAAAATGCAAGTTAGAGCCATCCATCTTCTTGATGTTGTACAAAGCTATCTCAGAGCTAGACACCATGATCCTTCACAACTTGCAGAAGATAGAAAATTGGTTGTTATTGCTCTTTGACCACCTCGTAGAAATCCAACAGAATTTTAGTAGACAACTGGTCCCCCAAAAATAATCTAGAGAAGGAACATATCTGTCAGGAGGTGTAGGTGCTCTCGTGGACCTCCTCAAAGTAGGTTGAGCCTCAGGAGCATGTGGTTCCACTCTATCTTCATGAACGATGGGAGCATTTTGTCCTTGTTGTCTAGAATTATGTGCAATATCTTTGTTATGCACACCTCCATCCTCTTAAAATACTACTCGTTGTATTTCCACTGTAGGGATAGGTCTTTTATGAATCTTTTCTTCATTGACGTAAACATCATTGCTGCAAACAATCTTTCTGGCCTCAGGATCCCACAAAGGGTATCCCATCTTGCCAAATGCACCATAGCCAAGAAATATGCACTACTTCGACTTGGGAGCCAACTTATTACGAAACTCTTTTGAAATATGACAATAAGCTTTGTAAGCCAAAGACTCTATGATGCTTGTAAGAAGGTGGCTTTCATGAAAAAATCTCTTCAGGAATCTTCGTGTCCAAAACCTTTTTCGGAGCTATTAATGACATGGATAGTAGTAGCTAATGCTTCAGTCCAAAACACATTAGACAAATCAACATTGGACAACATACTACGAACCTTTTCTTGAATCGTATGATTCATCCTCTCTGCAACACCATTTCGTGGAGGGTTATATGGAGCAGTCAGCTCTCTTTATTCCTTTTAAGTCATACAAATCTTGAAAAGTCTTTGAGACATACTCCCCACCATTGTCATAACGCAAGCAATTGACCTTCTTGCCCGTTTGTGTTGGACAGGGGAAAAGGGAACACACTCAACACACAAAACAATGCCTCACTATAGCCCAGGGTATACACAACACCCCAATCAACTAGAGTTCACCTTCAAAACTGGACACTATCCGCAAGCAAACCACCACTTGCACGTGACCATACACACAAACACCTCGCAATGCATCGAACAAACCCAATCATTCCACTCTTCCCATTTCACAACCTTCCACACTCACAGAACCTCTCTCTATCTCCCTTTGCACAAAAAACCTCGGGGGGGCACACATGCCGGCACACAATATAATGCCTCCCTACAGCTCAGGTTATCCACGGAACCCCTAACCTCTTGAATAACACCTTCAAATTGGCTAATTTGCACTAATAGACCCACCTTTGCATACAAAATAACAACCTCCTACTCTACAAAAACACCACTCAGCATGAATGCACCTATACAACTTGACTCACCCTTCTTGACTCACACAGCACTCTGATTATGCACTCTTTGCAACACACTTCACGCTGAAGGCACACACCTCTGCAAGCATCCACATGTACACAAAGAGCCAGAGAAAAGGAGGGGGATGGGGATAAGCGACACAAGAAAGTGGGGCAAAGGCTTAGTAGTATTCAACAAGGAGATAGTACAACCAAGTTTGCAGCTCCAATGGCAAACTTCCAATACACTGGCTTGTAGGCCTTCAAAAAACCTCCTGGCAAAACAATGTTGAGATGTCGAGCTCTACACCTTGAGCTGGCATCCACTACGGGTCTTGGCCGCTTACAGCATTTACTCACTGTCGCGTTAGGTGACCGACACGGAGGATCTCTGCCAGTGATTCTGCAGCTGGACTACACTTATAGTGACAGCCTAGTACGCTTCTAGCGAGTTCGCACTTAGTGACCGCATGTACATATGTGCTATTTTTCAGCTTTAGCACTTAGTCATTTTGTACTCTCTTTTCTGTGAAGAAGAAGAAGCTTTCCATCTCTGTGTGCTTTGTGCTTGTCTTGTGTAGCTCTCTTGCATCCTCATTCTTTACATGGTATCAGAGCCTGGTGCAGGCAAGAGAGGCTAAGAGAGCAAGACCATCACAATCCCTTCGTTCGCAATCCACGACCAGAAGCACAAGTTTCTGGACAGGTCTCCAAAGTGCAGTATACAGAGATTTACTGTACAAGTACAGTGGTTGTATGTACGCTTGATTGTGGACACTCGTTGAGTGTAGAAAGCGTTACAGGTACCACGATAGCAGGTTCAGCAGATTTGGAGGTTTTTTCAGATTGCAGCTATTTTGTCTTAGTGCTTCAAGATGTCTGACGGTTTCAGTCAGATTGTTACTGAGAAGCTTGAGAAAAATAACTACCCTGCATGGAAGTTCAGCATAACAAATTTCCTAAAAGGAAAAGGTTATTTGGACTATGTAGAAGGAGACAATGAAAAGGAACCAGAGATTCCTGAGGCAAATGCTACAGCAGAACAAAGAAAAGCTTTGAGGGACTGGCAACAAGGCCAGAGCAAAGTGATGTATTGGCTTCCTATGAGCATCACAGATGGCATGATGGGCTATCTACAGGATGCTGAAACCCCCGCCATTGCATGGAGAAACTTAGGCAGAGTGTTCGAGGTGAACACCAAGGCCAGGAAGCTTCAACTAAAGTCGGAGCTAAATCAGGTTAAGAGGAATAACCTCTCAATCAATGATTATGCCTTGAAGATCAAGAGTATCATTGAGGCTCTTGGATCTATTAAAGTCTCAGTGGAAGACGATGACATTTTCCGTGCATGCTTGGATGGTGTAGGAGATGAGTATGTACATTTTAGGTCTTCCATGAATACAAGAGACGACATCCCCGTGTTCCAAGATTTAATTTCTATGCTTATTCTTGAGGAGAAGAACCTTGAGACATCTTCTTCTCATGGCAGAAATAATTCTGAACAGACCTTCTATTCTAACTCTAACAGAGGTAGAGGTAGAGGTCGTGGTCGAGGCCCAAGGGGTTGCAGGGGCCAATTTCTGGAAGGTCAATCAAATCAAAACAATACAGGTGGCAGGGGAAACCAGTCTCAAGGTAGGGGGAGTCAAAGAGGTCGTGGTGTAGGATCAAGCAGGCAGCAACATACTCCAGATAGCAGAGAATGTTGGACTTGTGGTGAAAGAGGTCACATGTCACGTGACTGTCCAAAGGGAAAAGCAAGTGGAAAGAGAGAACAGGGAAACTATGAATCTACTAGCAGAGATGCAGATGACAGAAAAAACGAGCGCATGTTTGTTATGCAGCATGTAATGAATACAATGACTGCGGAGAATTCCACCTAAGATGATGTTTGGTATGTGGATTCAGGTGCCTCTAATCACATGACGTCTCGTGGAGAGTGGTTTAGAGATATGCGCAAACCAGATGTGTCAGGCTATGTGCAGACAGGAGATGAAAGAGCTCACCCCATTGCTCATGTAGGGGACATACCTCTAAATAAGAAGAGTGGGAAATCAAAGTACTTAGCAGATGTACTTCATGTCCCAAACATTACAAAGAATCTTAATTCTGTTGGACAAATGGTTGAGCACGGTTTGCAGGTTCGCTTCAATCCAAATGGCTGTTATGTAGTAGATTTCCAGAATGGCTGTAAGCTTATCACAGAGGGAAAATGTGTGGGCAGAATGTTTACGCTGAATGTAGACATGCCTGAGGTAAAAGCTGCATTATTTGCACAGGGCACAGGTGTTGTGGCTGATGTTGACATTTGGCACAAATGCATTGGCCATGTCAATGAGCAGAGATTGCGCAGCATGCAATCAAAACAGATTGTAAAAGGTTTGCCCAAATTCAAGGTGGATGGTATGCATAAAGTGTGTGCAGCATGCCAGTTTGGAAAACAGTCAAAGGGCTCATTTCCACATGAGCGCAATGTATGTAAAAAGCCACTTGAGGTGGTGCACACAGATGTCTGGGGTCCAACCGATACTGCAATTATACATGGTTGCAGATATTATGTCTATTTCATTGATGACCATACAAGGAAAGTATGGGTCTACTTCATGCATAACAAAAGTGAAGTGTTTGGTCACTTTCAAGACTTCAAAGTCATGATTGAGAAGGAGACAGATATGCAAATCAAGACATTGAGGTCAGATGGAGGGGGAGAGTACTTCTCCAATGATTTTTCAGATTTTTTGCGAATGTGCTAAAGACTGAAATTAAGGTCAAGATGGCAAACAATAGCAAGGCTAGGTGCGTAGGCATTTGTAAAAATGTTTTTGTGGAGGCCTTTGGAATTAAGAAGGCAGTGGATTTCTATGTCATGTCTACCAAAGGAAATGGTTACCCATTTATCCTAGGAAGACCATGGCTAATGAAAATGCGAGCTTTGCAAGATTGGGAGAGTGGAAAGCTAATTTGCAGGAACGACAATCATAAGAAGGTTGTCTTTGACATGAAGGAGCAACGCCAAGAGGAGCTCCATGAAGAATCATCTCAAAGTGAGACGGAAGAAGGTTGGACCGATAACACTTCAGAAGAAGAAAGTAGCGGCAACATTACTGAAGAGGAGTCTTCCATCGAAGTCATGGGGGTAAGGTTTAAGCCAACCAACCAAGAGACCTCTTGTCAAGGTTTGGAGGAGGTAGGTTCCCAAGAGAACCAAAAAGAGGAAGATGAAAGAATGCTAGAAGGTATGCTATCTACAACACTTACAAAGGATGAAAGAGAGGAGTTCAAATGTGTGCTAAGGAAATTTCCTAGGCTTTTTGCTAAAGACTACACCGATGTGCGTGGAGTAGATGCTGTTCAACACAAAATTGAGTTGAAGCCAGAGGCCACACCTAAGGCTCAGAAGCTACGAAGGCTAGGAGTCATCAAGGAGCAGGCTTTACTCAAGGAGGTAAGAAATATTCTAGCAGCAGGTTTCATTTATCCAGTGGAGAATTCAGAGTGGGTCTCTCCCGTTGTTGTCACTCCTAAGAAAAACGGAAAGTGGAGGGTGTGTGTGGATTACCGTCCACTCAATGAGGCAACAAAAAGAGATCACTTTCCCCTCCCATTTCAGGACGAGATACTAAATGAGGTAGCTGGTCATGAGAAGTACACTGTGTGTGATGGCTACTCAGGCTACTTTCAAATAGGTATCGCATTGGAAGATCAATTGAAAACAACCTTTATCACTCCTTGGGGTTGTTATGCTTTTAGAGTCATGCCATTTGGTCTGACAAATGCTCCTGCAACATTCCAACGTTTCATGAACATGGTGTTTCAAGCATTCTTTGGAAAGTCAATTAGGGTGTTCATTGATGATTTCTGCATTTATAGCTCAAAATCATTGCATCTACAAAGGGTAGAAGAAGGTTTAAAGAAGCTCTACGACATGGGAGGTCAACTCAACCCCGACAAGTGCCACATAGGTGAGGATGAAGTGATCTTGCTCGGTCACAAGGTTTCCTATAAAGGCATTGAGGTGGATCCTTCAAAGGCAAAGGCTCTTATTGAGCTCCCATCACCGAAGAGTCTTAAGGAGGTCATCTCTTCAATTCAGAAGGTGAAGTATATGTCACGCTTCATTCACTTAGCCTCCGAGTTGCTTCATCCTTTGCAAAAGTTGACACAACAAGTAGAATTTGCATGGTCTGATGAGCTTGAAGAGTATTTTTGTAACATTAAAGTCATTTTATCAGAGCTACCAACACTCATGCCTCCTTGTTGGGAGTACACATTCTTTGTTAGCTCTAGTGTTGGAAGGGAAACAATTGGTGTTGTGTTGCTACAACAAGATCCCCACAGTACAAGGATGCGACCCATCTACTTTGCTAGTAGGGTCATGAATGCTTTGGAGAGAGACTACACAGAAGCAGAACTCATGATGCTTTCTCTCATGTTTGTGGTGAGAATGTTTAGATCCTACCTGCTACCAAAACCTTTTGTAATTCTCACTGCAGAAAATTTGTTCCCTTGAGTGTCACCTCAAATGAATCTTAGTACTAGGATCTCAAAGTGGATTATGGAGTTGCAAGAGTTCCAATACTCTTTCAAGGTAGAAGATAGTGTGCGTGCACAATTGGCAGGGATTCTCACTTATAGGGTACATGAGAAGGAAATTAAGGTGTCTCAAGTAAAGACCTTACCATTGCCACCACCAAAAAGTATTCCCAATTCTTTTACCTTATTCTTTGATGGAGCTTTTCGACGAGCCACAGGGAAAGCAGGGGGAGGGCTAGTGTTGCTCAACCCAAGTGGAGAGGTGGTCATGAAAGAGAAGGTCAATCTACCAGGTTCAACTAGCAACAATGAAGTAGAATACGACACACTACTTCATGGTTTGAATATGTGCATTGGCCAAGGGATAAAACGTCTCATGGTAAAGGGAGATGCACTTCTCATTGTTAAACAGATTTTAGGCATTTGGGCATGCAAGAATGAAAGCTTAAGGACAAAAGTTCATGCCATTCGTAGGATGTTTAATCAGTTTGAAGAAGTGCAACTATATCATATTCCGAGGAAACAAAATGAAGATGCTGATGTACTTACACAACAAGCAGTTACATGTGTTGAGAGAGAAGTGCAGGTCATCATGGTGGCAGCAGCTGTCAAGCAACCGAGATACCACGGATTGGAGTCATTGGCTCCCATTATTGGCTACATTTTGGAGGGTGAGTTTCCACAAGACTTCACGAAGGCTCAGAAGAGGAGACTCATGAAGAAGGCAAGTTTCTATCTCTTCCTAGAAGGCTCCCTCTATCAAAGAGGGAAGGATCAAGTGTGCAGAAGAGTACCAACTATCGAGGAAATTCCAGCCATTCTAAAAGGTTTGCATGAAGAGGCATGTGGTGGTCATTTTGCCCAAGAATCAACTGTGAAGAAGATTTTGCTTGCGCGGTATGTTTGGCCAAGCTTGCATGTGGATGTTCAACATTGGTGTAAAAGCTGTCACAATTGTCACATATATGGAAATAGAAGGTTGGTGCATGGCCCGAGGCAAATAGTGCTTGCAAATGGACCCTTTTAAAAGTGGGGCATTGATGCTATGGGTCCTCTGCCTAGGACAAAAAATGGTAAACTCTACATTCTAGTGACTGTAGACTATATGACTAGGTGGGTGGAAGCTCAAAGTGTGGCAAGAGTGAATGAGAGGACAGTTAGCAAGTTTGTGTACAATCACCTTTATTGCAGATTTGGCACACCTTTGGAGATTGTTTCTGATAATGGTCCAGGGTTTAGGAAGGGCTTGCTCACTGAAGTTTGTGAAGAGCTTCACATTCTACATCGTCATAGCACACCATACTACCCACAGGCAAATGGTTTGGTGGAGAAGGCTAATGGTATCATTGCAGGAATCATTGGAAAGATGGTGCAAAACAAGACAAAATTATGGGATGACTTCTTGGATGGTGCCTTGTGGGCATATCGAACCACATATAGGGAAGCCACGGAGTTCACACCATTTCACTTGGTCTATGGTCAAGAGGCTTTGCAGCCTATCGAGCTCAACATTCCAACAATGCGACTTCATGGCAAAGGAGCACAAGATGATCAAGAGGTATGGATGGATCGACTTCTTACGTTAGTGGAGCTTGAGTGGAAAAGAGAAGCAGCATATGAGTGCTACAAGAGGAAAGCCACACAAGCGAAAGAAACATACGACAAGAAACTGAAGGACAAAGGCATCAAGGAAGGAGAGCTTGTGCTAAGGTATAAGAATCGACTTGACAATCGTTTTGATGCCAAGTTTGAAACTGGATGGCAAGGGCTATACATAGTCAAGAAGGCTTTCAATTCTAGTTACTATCGGCTTATGGACTTGAATGGTAAACAACACTCCAGGAAGGTAAACGGGTATCGCTTGAAGCCCTATTTGAGTCGCCTTCTACCAAAGGATCTACCAAAGATCTGTCCAAAGGCCGCTGTCTCATATAAGTATTGTTACATGAAGCATGAGTGTAACTCCAACCAAAATTCTGAGGGGCCAAACAATGAAGATCTCGTCAAGGACTCTGAAGCACTCTCTTTGGAAAAGATGCTCTATGATGGTACATGGATATACCATCATCCTGGGGGAGGGCTAATGATAGCCGTTTTTCGTCTCTCCATAATTGCCATAGTAAGTTACTCCACCCTACCAAATTCACCCAAACGCTATGGCTATCCCTACCATTTCACTGTACATAGGCGTGTGTGAGTTAGGGGGCTTTCCCCATATCTTCTTAAAAACCCTCAGCTAGCTAGTCACTGGGCTAGTGAGCCAAAAAAATAAAAAAAATAAAAAAATAAAAGTATATTATGGCCTCTTTGTGTGTAAATATTTCATTGTATATATGGCCTAAATATAGGGATTTTTTATAATTATTTTGGTATTTTATTTAAATATTTCTACTTAGATGTGTGTTTTATTAAACCTATGTACACCTTCTTTCATCCTCTTACACCATAATTATATTTTTTTCCAATATGTACATACTCTAACCTCATATTTTTCCTTTATACAAATCACTCCCACATTTTCACCGTCACCCTCGTGAAACAAAAAATTGATTTATACTCATTGGTTACGTTTATTATATTATTTACTTGCATACCTTTTCCTCTTTCACCCAAAATAATTCAAGGAGGGACCATATCATATGATTCCAATATATTTCCATATCCATAACTCCTCCATATTTTTATTATTATTTTTACTCATTATTCTAACACCATGTGCTCATTGAGCTAAAGTCGATGAATAGTCCATACACTAGTCCCACCATGACAAAGGAGGGGTTCACTCTTGGATCCATTGTACAAATTCAACAAAGGAGGGGGCCACTAAAAGACTTTTTGCAGGCATAAAAACAGGCTTTTTGGTGAGAATTTTGGCACCTATCTCCACTCCAAATTTTGAGTGGTGGTCAAAAGAGAAAATGTAGCCCACGCTCTAAATAATCACCTCAAATTTTTTCATGATTTTTGGATCTACCAGCCGTGACTTACGAGTTTTTGAGTGGACCCGAGTCTGCCCACTTTTCTCACAAGTAGCCCTTAGTCTTCTCTCACCCTTCCACACACCTACTCACTCTTACACATCCCTCCCTCTCCTTCCCTCATTCAATTCTGCAATTTCCATGGCTTCTCCTACCCTCTTCACCATTACCCTTCTCTCTCATCACTATAGTTTATTTATGAACCTCTACATACACCCTCTCCATGTCTCTCTCTATTGCTTCTATGTTACAATTTCATTTACCCCTCCTAAAAATATCTAAAATTCAGCATCTTAACCATGATAACTTCTGCAATTTGAGGATTTTTCATCAACAAATCCTCTTTTCATCGTGGTGGTCAACCGTGGCGGCGGCGTAAAGAAGCGAAGAAGAAGAAGAACACCAGCGGTCATTTTTTCCACAATCTACACAAGGGTGAGTTCAAGCTTCTTCAAGGCTTCACCATCTCAATGATTCTCCTTTAATTCACCCCTCTTCCTTCATCAAATCAACTCATCCTACCCGTTGTAAATGTATCACTAACAATTCTAGTGATTATTACCACTAAAAACTAACTTCTCTTGTAAAAATGCACCCACACTATCAACATATGGAGTAAGCAACCGCACAAGTAAACCAAATTCACTCACTCCCATGGAAGTTTCTCTCCTTTCACCACATCAATAATTCTCTTACTTGAGCCCACATCCATGTGACTCAAGAGAAAAGAGAGACCCCATTCTCATTTGAAATTCATAAAAATTCATAATCCTCGATCTTTCCTAATAAAATTGATTAGGCATAATCCTAATCAAGGCTTCTAAAACCTATAAATAGAACCCATTCCTCCTTGTAAAAGATATGACTATACCATTGCACACTAGATTGAGCGTACCACACGCCAGTTCTATCTTGGTTGTAAAGAGAGAGTAAGATTTCTATATACCATCACCTTGGTGCATAGAAAAGCTTGAGCTAGTTTGAGTGAGTGCGAGTAGAAGATATTCTTCCTACCATTGTTGTATCTACCCCAACATCAATGAATTGGTAGTTTTGGGTGCAATTCATGTCCAAAGGCTCACGCTTCTCCTCCAATTTGGCTTGGCAAACTCATTCAGCTTCATAAGGTGACTTGTTTCATTGAAGGTTGTTGTTTTGTTGCTTGTGATTCATTGGCTATTGTTTGGCTACCATTGTAAGAGGGTGGATGGTGAGAGGGCTCCCATAACCCTAAGACAATGTGCTAGTGATGCTATAACAAAATCTTGTCACTTGATTCCGCAAGCTCTAAGTTCCTTTTTGTGCAAAATATAAAGTTGAAGCTAAGTTGTACACCATCTCTCTCTCTCTCTCTCTCTCTCTCTCTCTCTCTCTCTCTCTCTCTCTCGCTCGCTCGCTCTCGTGTTTTAGTGTGTGAGGGTGTTCCATTGGTGTTAGGGTTAGTGTAAATTCCTTGCTTGTTTGTGGGTGTCTAGAGGTTGCTCTTCTTGTTGCCCGCCCCGGACCGCCTCAATTTTGGTGCCCCCACGGAGGACACGCTTGTGTATGTTTTGTGAAGGCTCAACCTTTAGCATAATCAAGTAGCTTGCATGAATCACGAGAATTTGTATGATCCCGTCATTCCCATTGCAAGGCAAAAGGAAAACATAATTGTTAGTACTAAGTTACAATTTCAGCGAGTAATTCGTAGAATTTTAGGTCCTCTTAGGTTGGTAGAGATAAACGCATCAGTAAATCCTTTTATTTTGCCTCTCATTAGGTACGACCTTAGTTTGGACGTCTATATTTTATTTTTGTTTTAAGAATTAGGTCATGCATAGACCATGGATAATGGCCCAGGAATACAGGTTTTTCCCTTTCATTTCACTCCACACATTAGAGTAAACATTGCAATTAGTAGAAAAATCCATTTTCAACAACGTATGGTATTCATGTTTGGTGCCCAAAGAGTAGGAGAAATTCTCGCGTCACCAAACCCTGTCATTCTGCCTCTTATTGATTATCATAGGTCATTTGATGTGAATATTTTTATTTTGTTGTAGAATAGATTGCAATTTAGAAAATATTATTGTGTAAATATTTTAAAGAAAGAAAAAACAAAAACGCGTCACTTTGAAATCAATTCAATGGAGAGCCAACGCCAAATGTCTGGATATCCTCTTTTCTTTGGAGAGCCTAGAGAGGATGCAGAATTATTTCTAGTGAATTTCAAGATGTCTTGCCGTATCAAGAGGATAGTAACTGATCAAGAACGTGTATAAATGTTTAAGGTGGTCCTTAGGAAAGATGCTAGCACTTGGTTTGAGTCTTTGCCTGAGGAAGTTAAAGGGAATTACATGGAAGTTTTGAATCATTTCAAGAAATACTTCTTTGATCCCTAAAACACTCAGAAATTATGGCAAGACATTGTTTCTCATAAGCAAAAAGACTTAGATGACTACTACTTGTACAAGCAAGAGTTCCTACGTCTTTGGGCTCTATGGATACAAAATGTTGCTAACCCTGGTGATGGTGCAGAATTTCTAAAGAAGGAGAGGTTCATAGCCGGACTCTTTCCTGACCTTAAGGTAAAATTTGAGGCGGGTGCAGCTGCTACCTTTGATGTAGTTGAAACTAGGGCTGTTGAGAAATATAGGAAACTCAAGTGCTTAAGGGGGGAGGTTCCAATAGAAGGTCTTAGACCCAAAGGTAAGTCACAAGCATCAACATCTAAGGAGCTTCCTGAGGTAATGGCGGAAGTGATTGAGAAGTTAAATGAATCTTTAAGCAGCTTGTCAATTCACCTTGCACAAGCTGTAGGTCTAAAGGGACAAGCAAAGAAGTCTGAAGAGCGAGACCCACGACCTAGGAGAGTCTTGCAATGTTGGAATTGGGGTGAGTCTGGACATGGGATGTATAATTGTCCTTGGCCCCGTGGGGAGCCAGGGAGACCTAACTTGAATTACCTAGTGATGAATGCAGGTGAAGGAACTAGTCAGCAACCACGGCTTATACAAAGGCCAAATGCAGCAAGACCACCTCCACAAGGAGTGGAAGGAGTTCCATCTTTGCCAGACCCAAAGGTGCATGTGGTAGAGGTGACAAATTCAAGAGAGGTTGACATGGAAGCAAATGGCATTAAGCGTGGCCGAAGGAAAGGTAAGGAGAAACAAGGAGTTACATCACAAAGTGACCATGGACAGAAAAGAAGGCAAAGGAGACCAAGGAAGCTAAGAGGACTCGACGTCGTATTAACCTCCAAGACTTTCCTCTTGGACATGGAATGGCTCCATACAACCTGTTGGAAGGCATGAGAGGTAAGGGTCCTGATATCTCATGGCCTCAATTTCTTGCATTATGTCCACAAGTTAGAAGGGATTTAACAAGGGAAGTTAGCACTAGGAGAAAGATAAAAGAGAGTGTGCCTGTTGTAAAAATTGCACAAGCTCAAATGAATGAGAACATTACACTTGTGCTAGATTGTTACATAAAAGGGAGATTGGTTAGGAAAGGTCTAGTGGATGGGGGTGCAAAAATTTGCATCATGACAGAGGGACTCATGCAAAAACTAGGCATGCACATCCATGAGACACCTGAAGTTAAGGTCAAGATGGAAAACAATAGCAAGGCTAGGTGCGTAGGCATTTGTAAAAATGTTTTTGTGGAGGACTTTGGAATTAAGAAGGCAATGGATTTCTATGTCATGTCTACCAAAGGAAATGGTTACCCATTTATTCTAGGGAGACCATGGCTAATGAAAATGCGAGCTTTGCAAGATTTGGAGAGTGGAAAGCTAATTTGCAAGAACGAAAATCATAAGAAGGTTGTCTTTGACATGAAGGAGCAACGCCAAGAGGAGCTCCATGAAGAATCATCTCAAAGTGAGACGGAAGAAGGTTGGACCGATAACACTTCAGAGGAAGAAAGTAGCGGCAGCATTACTGAAGAGGAGTCTTCCATCGAAGTCATGGGGGTAAGGTTTAAGCCAACCAACCAAGAGACCTCTTGTCAAGGTTTGGAGGAGGTAGGTTCCCAAGAGAACCAAAAAGTGGAAGATGAAAGAATGCTAGAAGGTATTCTATCTACAACACTTACAAAGGATGAAAGAGAGGAGTTCAAATGTGTGCTAAGGAAATTTCCTAGGCTTTTTGCTAAAGACTACACCGATGTGCGTGGAGTAGATGCTGTTCAACACAAAATTGAGTTAAAGGCAGAGGCCACACCTAAGGCTCAGAAGCTACGAAGGCTAGGAGTCATCAAGGAGCAGGCTTTACTCAAGGAGGTAAGAAAGCTTCTAGCAGCAGGTTTCATTTATCCCGTGGATAATTCAGAGTGGGTCTCTCCCGTTGTTGTCACTCCTAAGAAAAACGGAAAGTGGAGGGTGTGTGTGGATTACCGTCCACTCAATGAGGCAACAAAAAGAGATCACTTTCCCCTCCCATTTCAGGATGAGATACTAAATGAGGTAGCTGGTCATGAGAAGTACAGTGTGTGTGATGGCTACTCAGGCTACTTTCAAATAGGTATCGCATTGGAAGATCAATTGAAAACAACCTTTATCACTCCTTGGGGTTGTTATGCTTTTAGAGTCATGCCATTTGGTCTGACAAATGCTCCTGCAACATTCCAACGTTTCATGAACATGGTGTTTCAAGCATTCTTTGGAAAGTCAATTAGGGTGTTCATTGATGATTTCTGCATTTATAGCTCAAAATCGTTGCATCTACAAAGGGTAGAAGAAGGTTTAAAGAAGCTCTACGACATGGGAGGTCAACTCAACCCCGACAAGTACCACATAGGTGAGGATGAAGTGATCTTGCTACAACAAGATCCCCACAGTACAAGGATGCGACCCATCTACTTTGCTAGTAGGGTCATGAATGCTTTGGAGAGAGACTACACAGAAGCAGAACTCATGATGCTTTCTCTCATGTTTGCGGTGAGAAAGTTTAGATCCTACCTGCTACCAAAACCTTTTGTAATTCTCACTGCAGAAAATTTGTTCCCTTGAGTGTCACCTCAAATAAAACTTAGTACTAGGATCTCAAAGTGGATTATGGAGTTGAAAGAGTTCCAATACTCTTTCAAGGTAGAAGATAGTGTGCGTGCACAATTGGCAGGGATTCTCACTTATAGGGTACATGAGAAGGAAATTAAGGTGCCTCAAGTAAAGACCTTACCATTGCCACCACGGAAAAGTATTCCCAATGCTTTTACGTTGTTCTTTGATGGAGATTTTTGACGAGCAACAGGGAAAGCAGGGGGAGGGCTAGTGTTGCTCAACCCAAGTGGAGAGGTGGTCATGAAAGAGAAGGTCAATCTACCCGGTTCAACTAGCAACAATGAAGTAGAATACGACACACTACTTCATGGTTTGAAGATGTGCATTGGCCAAGGGATAAAACATCTCATGGTAAAGGGAGATGCACTTCTCATTGTTAAACAGATTTTAGGCATTTGGGCATGCAAGAATGAAAGCTTAAGGACAAAAGTTCATGCCATTCGTAGGATGTTTAATCAGTTTGAAGAAGTGCAACTATATCATATTGCGAGGAAAGAAAATGAAGATGCTGATGTACTTGCACAACAAGCAGTTACATATGTTGAGAGAGAAGTGCAGGTCATCATGGTGGCACCAGCTATCAAGCAACCGAGATACCAGGGATTGGAGTCATTGGCTCCCATTATTGGCTACATTTTGGAGGGTGAGTTTCCACAAGACTTCACGAAGGCTCAGAAGAGGAGACTCATGAAGAAGGCAAGTTTCTATCTCTTTCTAAAAGGCTCCCTCTATCAAAGAGGGAAGGATCAAGTGTGCAAAAGAGTACCAACTATCGAGGAAATTCTAGCCATTCTAAAAGGTTTGCATGAAGAGGCATGTGGTGGTCATTTTGCCCAAGAATCAACTGTGAAGAAGATTTTGCTTGCGGGGTATGTTTGGCCAAGCTTGCATGTGGATGTTCAACATTGGTGTAAAAGTTGTCACAATTGTCAGATAATGGAAATAGAAGGTTGGTGCATGGCCGGAGGAAAATAGTGCTTGCAAATGGATCCTTTGAAAAGTGGGGCATTGATGCTATGGGTCCTCTGCCTAGGACAAAAAATGGTAAACTCTACATTCTAGTGGCTGTAGACTATATGAATAGGTGGGTGGAAGCTCAAAGTGTGGCAAAAGTGAATGAGAGGACAGTTAGCAAGTTTGTGTACAATCACCTTTGTTGCAGATTTGGCACACCTTTGGAGATTGTTTCTGATAATGGTCTAGGGTTTAGGAAGGGCTTGCTCACAGAAGTTTGTGACGAGCTTCACATTCTACATCGTCATAGCACACCATACTACCCACAGGCAAATGGTTTGGTGGAGAAGGCTAATGGTGTCATTGCAGGAATCATTAGAAAGATGGTGCAAAACAAGACAAAATTATGGGATGACTTCTTGGATGGTGCCTTGTGGGCATATCGAACCACATATAGGGAAGCCACGGAGTTCACACCATTTCACTTGGTCTATGGTCAAGAGGCTTTGCAGCCTATCGAGCTCAACATTCCAACAATGCGACTTCATGGCAAAGGAGCACAAGATGATCAAGAGGTATGGATGGATCGACTTCTTACGTTAGTGGAGCTTGAGTGGAAAAAAGAAGCAGCATATGAGTGCTACAAGAGGAAAGCCACAGAAGCGAAAGAAACGTACGACAAGAAACTGAAGGACAAAGGCATCAAGGAAGGAGAGCTTGTGCTAAGGTATGACAATCGACTTGACAATCGTTTTGATGCCAAGTTTGAAACTAAATGGCAAGGGCTATACATAGTCAAGAAGGCTTTCAATTCTAGTTACTATCGGCTTATAGACTTGAATGGTAAACAACACTCCAGGAAGGTAAATGGGTATCGCTTGAAGCCCTATTTGAGTCGCCTTCTACCAAAGGATCTACCAAAGATCTATCCAAAGGCCGCTGTCTCATGTAAGTATTGTTACATGAAGCATGAGTATAACTCCAGCCAAAATTCTGAGGGGCCAAACAATGAAGATCTTGTCAAGGACTCTGAAGCACTTTCTTTGGAAAAGATGCTCTATGATGGTTCATGATTATACCATCATCCTGGGGGAGGGCTAATGATAGCCGTTTTTCGGCTCTCCATAATTTTCATAGTAAGTTACTCCACCCTACCAAATTCACCCAAACACTATGGCTATCCCTACCATTTCACTGTACATAGGCGTGTGTGAGTTAGGGGGCTTTTCCCATATCTTCTTAAAAACCCTCATCTAGCTAGTCACTGGGATAGTGAGCCAAAAAAATAAAAAAAATAAAAAAATAAAAGTATATTATGGCCTCTTTGTGTGTAAATATTTCATTGTATATATGGCCTAAATATAGGGATTTTTTATAATTATTCTGGTATTTTATTTAAATATTTCTTTTTAGGTGTGTGTTTTATTAAACCTATGTACACCTTCTTTCATCCGCTTACACCATAATTATATTTTCTGCCAATATGTACATAATCTAACCTCATATTTTTCCTTTATACAAATCACTCCCACATTTTCACCCTCACCCTCGTGAAAACAAAAAATTGATTTCTACTCATTGGTTACGTTTATTATATTATTTACTTGCATACCTTTTCCTCTTTCACCCAAAATAATTCAAGGAGGGACCATATCATATGATTCCAATATATTTTCATATCCATAACTCCTCCATATTTTTATTATTATTTTTACTCATTATTCTAACACCATGTGCTTATTGAGCTAAAGTCCATGAATAGTCCATACACTAGTCCCACCATGTATATATTTCTTTATTCACCAATAATCCTCCTCCATGCATCGGTCAAGGGCAACTTGGATGCTTTGTATTATAATATGACAAAGGAGGGGCTCACTCTTGGATGCATTGTACAAATTCAACAACGGAGGGGGCCACTAAAAGACTTTTTGCAGGCATAAAAACAAGCTTTTTGGTGAGAATTTTGGCACCTATCTCCACTCCGAATTTGGAGCGGTGGTCAAAAGAGAAAATGTAGCCCACGCTCTGAATAATCACCCTGTAAAAGATATGACTAAACCATTGCACACTAGATTGAGCGTACCACACGCCAGTTCTATCTTGGTTGTAAAGAGAGAGTAAGCTTTCTATACACCATCACCTTGGTGCATAGAAAAGCTTGAGCTAGTTTGAGTGAGTGCGAGTAGAAGATATTCTTCCTACCATTGTTGTATCTTCCCCAACATCAATGAATTGGTAGTTTTGGGTGCAATTCATGTCCAAAGGCTCACGCTTCTCCTCCAATTTGGCTTGGCAAACTCATTCAGCTTCATAAGGTGACTTGTTTCATTGAAGGTTGTTGTTTTGTTGCTTGTGATTCATTGGCTATTGTTTGGCTACCATTGTAAGAGGGTGGATGGTGAGAGGGCTCCCATAACCCTAAGACAATGTGCTAGTGATGCTATAACCAAATCTTGTCACTTGATTCCGCAAGCTCTAAGTTCCTTTTTGTGCAAAATATAAAGTTGAAGCTAAGTTGTACACCATCTCTCTCTCTCTCTCTCTCTCTCTCTCTCTCTCTCTCTCTCTCTCTCTCTCGCGTTTTAGTGTGTGAGGGTGTTCCATTGGTGTTAGGGTTAGTGTAAATTCCTCGCTTGTTTGTGGGTTTCTCTAACGATTCTCCTCTTTTGCGTCCTAGTTCGCTCTTAAACTAGGTGGTGCCCCTTGTGTAGTTGGGATTTGGCTGTGGGTTTGTTGTTTTGGTTTGTGTTGTGTTGTGCCCCAGCCCCATTGAGCAGCACGGGAGCCTTGAAGGGTGTCTAGACGTTGCTCTTCTTGTTGCCCGCCCCGGACCGCCTCAATTTTGGTGCCCCCACGGAGGACACGCTTGTGTATGTTTTGTGAAGGCTCAACCTTTAGCATAATCAAGTAGCTTGCATGAATCATGAGAATTTGTATGATCCCTTCATTCCCATTGGAAGGCAAAAGGTACACATAATTGTTAGTACTAAGTTGCAATTTCAGCGAATAATTCGTAGAATTTTAGGTCCTCTTAGGTTGGTAGAGATAAATGCATCAGTAAATCCTTTTATTTTGCCTCTCATTAGGTACGACCTTAGTTTGGACGTCTATATTTTATTTTTGTTTTAAGAATTAGGTCATGCATAGACCATGGATAATAGCCCAGGAATACAGGTTTTTCCCTTTCATTTCACTCCACACATTAGAGTAAACATTGCAATTAGTAGAAAAATCCATTTTCAACAACGTATGGTATTCGTGTTTGGTGCCCAAAGAGTAGGAGAAATTCTCGCGTCACCAAACTCTGTCATTCTACCTCTTATTGATTATCATAGGTCATTTGATGTGAATATTTTTATTTTGTTGTAGAATAGATTGCAATTTAGAAAATATTATTGTGTAAATCTTTTAAAGAAAGAAAAAACAAAAACGCATCACTTTGAAATCAATTCAATGGAGAGCCAACGCCAAATGTCTGTATATCCTCTTTTCTTTGGAGAGCCTAGAGAGGATGCATAATTATTTCTAGCGAATTTCAAGATGTCTTGCCGTATCAAGAGGATAGTAACTGATCAAGAACGTGTAGAAATGTTTGAGGTGGTCCTTAGGAAAGATGCTAGCACTTGGTTTGACTCTTTGCCTGAGGAAGTTAAAGGGAATTACATGGAAGTTTTGAATCGTTTCAAGAAATACTTCTTTGATCCCCAAAACACTCAGAAATTATGGCAAGACATTGTTTCTCATAAGCAAAAAGACTTAGATGACTACTACTTGTACAGAGTTCCTACGTCTTTGGGCTCTATGGATACAAAATGTTGCTAACCCTGGTGATGGTGCAGAATTTCTAAAGAAGGAGAGGCTCATAGCCGGACTCTTTCCTGACCTTAAGGTAAAATTTGAGGCGGGTGCAGCTGCTACCTTTGATGTAGTTGAAACTAGGGCTGCTGAGAAATATAGGAAACTCAAGTGCTTAAGGGGGGAGGTTCCAATAGAAGGTCTTAGACCCAAAGGTAAGTCACAAGCATCAACATCTAAGGAGCTTCCTGAGATAATGGCAGAAGTGATTGAGAAGTTAAATGAATCTTTATGCAGCTTGTCAATTCCCCTTGCACAAGCTGTAGGTCTAAAGGGACAAGCAAAGATGTCTGAAGAGCGAGACCCACGACCTAGGAGAGTCTTGCGATGTTGGAATTAAGGTGAGTCTGGACATGGGATGTATAATTGTCCTTGGCCCCGTGGGGAGCCAGGGAGACCTAACTTGAATTACCCAGTGATGAATGCAAGTGAAGGAACTAGTCAGCAACCACGGCTTATACAAAGGCCAAATGGAGCAAGACCACCTCCACAAGGAGTGGAAGGACAACCTGCTACTCTACATAACCGTTTTTCGGCTCTCCATAATTCCGTGCTTGTTTGTGGGTTGCTCTAACGATTCTCCTCTTTTGCGTCCTAGTTCGCTCTTAAACTAGGTGGTGCCTCTTGTGTAGTTGGGATTCGGCTGTGGGTTTGTTGTTTTGGTTTGTGTTGTGTTGTGCCTTAGCCCCATTAAGCAGCACGGGAGCCTTGAAGGGTGTCTAGAGGTTGCTCTTCTTGTTGCCCGCCGCGGACCGCCTCACTACGTACGCAGGTTACTCCACCAACAGGTACAGGGAATGTATGACGAAAAGGAAAGGAAAAGGTTGATGAACCTCCCTTTATGGCTGATGCATCATTAGGTTTTTCACATGTAGACATGGATTCAGATGGTTTTGAACAAAGTCTTGATGAGGAATTTGGAATTCTGGGTGTCAGGACACCTGGTGTAAGGAAAGTACAAGAAGATGCTAGAGGGCAAAGGAGTGACCCAGGACCGCGCAGATCTAATAGAGGCAGAAATCCAATTCAGAAATTGACTTATGATGGGTATCTAGCGTATCACCAAGCCTACATGGCTAAGGTGATACAGGATGTGGAGCCCACATGTTTTGAGGATGCAGTTGGAAATGTGCATTGGGATGATGCAATGAATGAAGATATGGCTGCATTGGAAGCAAACGACACATGGGAGTTGGTGCCATTGCCAAGTGTCAAGAAAGCTATTGGCTGTAAATGGGTGTATAAAACCAAGCATAAGGCTGATGGTAACATTGAGCGTCACAAGGCAAGGCTGGTCGCAAAGGGTTATGCACAGACGTATGGCATAGACTATGAGGAGACCTTTGCTCCAATGGCAAAGATGACGACTATGAGAGCTGTTATAGCAGTGGCTGCATCTAGAGGATGGATTATGCATCAAATGGATGTAAAGAATTCCTTCTTGAATGGTGAGTTTCAAGAGGAAGTATATATGGATCAGCCACGTGGTTATGTCGATCCAGGTTACCCAGATTATGTATGCCGACTTCTCAAATCTTTGTATGGTTTGAAGCAAGGCTCTAGAGCATGGTATGACAGGATTTCCAAGTATCTTGTCAGTATTGGTTTTAGGAGAGCTCATGCTGATCATTCACTCTATGTACGTGAGAGTGATGTGGGGATTGTGTTCATTACCATATATGTAGATGACCTTATTATTGTTGGTGACAATGCTATGGAGATTGACCATGTGAAGGTGTAGAGTGCGCAGGTGATGGAGAAGGTAGGAAAGAAGACTACACACACACACCAACACACGTCGAGACACACACACACAATCGTTACCCTGTAGCAGCCATTCAACGAGCTGCTCTTCACTTCTTCTTCTCTTTTGAACTATTATCCAAAGTATATTTACAACATAGTATAGTCAGTGTCCAGCCACCCATAGCACAATGGACATATTCTTTAACATCATATTCTTTAACACTCCCCCTCAAGCTCAGAGTGAGCTTGCATATGATGGATTCCCAATGCTTCACGAAAGTAGCAAAACTTCTCCTTTCCAAGAGCTTTTGTGAATATATCCTCAACTTGATCATTTGTCTTCACATACACCAAATCAATCTCATTTGCCAAAACTTTTTCTCTAATGAAGTGATAATGTACCTCAATGTGTTTAGTGCGAGCATGGTAGACTGGATTCTTTGCCAACATGATGCTGCTAATATTGTCACAATATATAATGACACTTTCAAGATAGTCAAAACCAAATTCTACCATAAGCACTCTCAACCATGACTCTTCACATGCTGCCAAAGCTGCTCCATGATATTTAGCTTCTGTACTTGATAATGCTACAGTTGATTGCTTCTTGCTACTCCAACTTATCATACCATTGCCAATAGAAAATGCATAACCACTTGTAGATCTTCTATCCATAAAATCTCCTGCCCAATCTGCATCTGTGTAACCATAAAGACAAAGCTTCCCATTCTTTTCATAAAACATTCCATAACTGACAGTGGCTTTCACATATCTCATAATCCGTCTCACTGCATCAAGATGACTTTTACATGGATTTTGCATGAATTGACTCACAACACCCACTGCATAACTCAAATCTGGCCTTGTTGTTGTCAAGTAAATAAGGCTTCCAACCATCTTGCGATACATAGTGACATCTTCAATGTAATGTCCATCATCAAATAACTTCACATTTTGATCAAGAGGTGTATCAACCGGTTTGCACGCTGTCATTCCATACTTCTCAAGCATATCCAATGCGTATTGTCTATGTATCATCCAAATTCTTGATAAAGTATTGACAATTTCAATTCCCAAGAAATATCTCAACTCACCAAGGTCCTTCATGTTGAATTCTCTCAACAAAATCTTCTTGACATGCAAAATTTGCTCAGCATGACTTCCAGTGAGAATCAAGTCATCAACATAGATAACAATAACGACGATCTCTCCATCAACATGCTTCAAAAATAATGAGTGATCAACAGTAGATTGTTTAGAACCAATCTTCTTCAAGAATCTGGTTATCTTTTCACACCAAGCTCTAGATGCTTGCTTCAAACCATACAATGCTTTCTTCAACTTACACACATAATATGGAAACTCTGGATGTTGATAACCTTCTGGCTGTATCATATAAACTTCTTCTTCCAAGTCACCATTCAAGAATGCATTATCCACATCCATTTGCCGTAAATTCCAACCGAACATACTTGCCATTGCTATCACCAATCTGACTGTTGTCATCTTTGCAACTGGACTAAATGTCTCATCATAATCAAGACCTTTTGTTTGTGCATAACCTTTAGCAACTAGCCTTGCTTTGTATCTTTCCACACTACCATCTGACTTGCACTTGACTTTGTATACCCATTTTGAACCAATTGCTTTCTTTCCACTTGGCAAGCGAACCAAATCCCAAGTGTCATTCTTCACAAGAGCATCCATCTCATCATCCATAGCTGACTCCCATTCTGATTTTCCAATTGCCTCTTGAAAACATGTAGGCTCTTTATGTTGCACACATGAAACCATGTATGCATAATGTGTACGCATGTAACCATTGTATGTCAATCTATCAACTGGATAACGCACCCTCTTTGATCTTCTCAACTGTGGTGCACTCTTCTCTTCAACTCTTGCATATGGGGGTACATATTTCTCAATATGCTTACTGCCAGGTGTCCTCAAAATTGGTAAACCATGCTCTTCATCGAGGCTTTCATCTCCAGAACTCTCTTCAACCACTTTCTTCTTGCCTTTCTCGTCTTGCTTCTTATCTCGCAAACGACCGCTCCATGGGTTGACACTTCCTGTACTCTCCTCTGCCATATGTGGTCCTGAAATAGTTCTTGTTGATGGTCCTAGCTTATCAACAACATGACGCACATTCTATTGCTCTTCATACTCATCTTCTATCATAACTGGCTTTGGTTTATACCATGGTTCATGCTCACAAAATCTGACATCTCTACTGACATAAACTTGTCTTGTCGTAGGATCATAGCACTTGTAACCTTTCTTTTCAACTGGGTAGCCCAAGAATATACACTTCACTTCCTTTGGCTCCATCTTCTTTCTTGCTTCATTTGGCACATGAACATAGCAAACACATCCAAAAACTTTCATGTAGGAAACTGTTGGCTTGATCCCATAAAGTCTCTCATAAGGTGAAATTTCATGAATGGCAGCTGTTGGTGTTCGATTCATAATGTGTACTGTTGTATAAACTGCTTCAGCCCAATATGTTAATGGCATATTCATCTCATTCATCATGGCTCTTGCAATCTCTGCTATGACTCTATTCTTTCTCTCAGCAACTCGATTTTGTTGTGGTGTGTATCTGCAAGTAATCTGTCTTCTTATGCCTTGTTCACGTAAGTAATCATCAAAACTGTGTGACATGTACTCTCCCCCTCCATCTGTACATAGGCATTTAATTTGACAACCATTCTCTTTCTCAACCATAACTTTGAACTCCAAGAATACCTCAAATGCCTCTGACTTTGCCTTTAGAAAGTAAACCCTTGTCATTCTGCTATAATCATCCGTAAATGTGATAAAATATCGACAACCATTTGGTGTAGCACGATCACAAGGTCCCCAAATATCTGAATGAACAATTTCCAAAGGACTTTGGCTAATTCTCCCCCTCTTTGGAAATGGTAAACGAGATTGCTTTCCAAATTGACAAGCTTCACAAACATGATCAAAATTCAATCTGCCAAACTTTGGTAATCCACTGAGGCGGTCCGGGGCGGGCAACAAGAAGAGCAACCTCTAGACACCCTTCAAGGCTCCCGTGCTGCTCAATGGGGCTGGGACACAACACAACACAAACCAAAACAACGAACCCACAGCCAGATCCCAACTACACAAGGGGCACCACCTAGTTTAAGAGCGAACTAGGACGCAAAAGAGGAGAATCGTTAGAGCAACCCACAAACAACCAAGGAATTTACACTAACCCTAACACCAATGGAACACTCTCACACACTAAAACACGAGAGAGATAGATAGATAGATAGATAGATAGATAGATAGAGAGAGAGAGAGAGAGAGAGAGAGAGAGAGAGAGAGAGAGAGAGAGAGAGAGAGAGAGAGAGAGAGAGAGATAGTGCTCGGGCTGCTTTGAAACGTATCAGCAATGATCAAGCAAACACAACTATATATTTAAGAAAGAGAGAGAAAGGGGGGGGGGTGCTTGTTGCATTAATACCTTTCTTACAAATCTGTCATGACAAATCAAAGTGAGATTAGTATTTGTTCAACATAGCTTGCGTAAATTTCACCACAACACATCACAAGAAAAGCCACGCCAATCACTGTCTTAAAGCCAGGGGAGTCCTCTCCACCCTGTCGCCCTCTTACAGTATGTGGGATTTATGGCTAGATTGATGACAACACCAGAGACAAGCTATCAAGAACTTAACAAAAAACACCAAGACACTTACGCATCATTGTTGTCCATTACTTCACGTTGGAAGGGAGACAAAGTATCCAAGCTTAGTCCAAATCCACCCTCCTTGATTCAGCAAATGTTGAGCTTACACTAGTAGGAGAAATGATAGATTTTCTACTCTCAATTGAATGATCACTCTCTCTCTTACAATGGCATAGAGTTCCCTTGCTAATCCCTTATTACAACACATGCACATGCATAAGACAATGAGCTTCCACTCAAGAGCTCCTTCTAGAGAGGTTGAGCTTGGCTTCTCAAGCTATAGCATAGTGCTCTTGCTTATGGCTCCTCTTTTTGTGCTAGCTACACCCTCCTTTTATAGCAATTTTGAAGGCTAGGGTTACTCCTCTAACCATGGTTGGGTTAGATTTTCAGAAATTTATCTAATTTCTTTTGCTTGGAATTATCAAGAAGTTGGTGGGGAAAGAGAGAGGAGAGAAATGGAGGTGATAGGACTTTTCATAGTGGGTTAGTGTTAGTAGAGTTAGTATTAATTTACAAATGGAATTGGATATTTACAATGGGAGTATCCATGTAGGATACAAATAAGGAAGAAAAACTCTTAAGAGGTAAGAAAAGGTGGATTTCTTACAAGGTTGATGATCCAAGTGTCTTGAGTAGGGCCAATTTTGACGCTTGTTGACGGTCCACTAGCTTTGACGATACATTTTTTCTCCACTCTTGACCTTCCTTGAGAGACAAGGTAATTGAAGCTGAGTAATCAACCACCATGATGCTGTCTTTTAAGAGAAGAGGCTGAATTTTGTGGTTTTTTTGATAGATATGGATAAATTGGAGGAGGAAAAATGAGATTAGGTGGTCAATTTTGGAATGGAATTGTGTGTGGGAGGTATGAGTTCACCATGGTTTCTCTTATTCTTCAAGGTTGAGGAGAAGGTGAGTAGGGTGCAGAGAGGAGTGGTGAGAGAGGTGGGGATGATGAGTGGAGAAGTGTGTGTGAAAGAGGAAAATGATAAAGTGGAAGAGAGAGTGTGGCTGCATAGCATGGGAAAACTGGGGTCCACTAATAAAATCATAGCTCACAGCTCGTAGCTCAAAAAAATATGAAAAAATTTGAGGCAAAAGTTCAGCCTACGAGCTACAGCTTTTGTTTGTATCACCTTTTCAAATTCGGAGAGCAAGTGAACTTTAAAAATTCAGCAAAACTGACCGTTTTTTTCCACTGCACAAGGTCCTTGTGGGGTCCTTCTTTGGATGATTCTTTTGAATACCTCCAAGAGTGAGCCCTCCATAGTGCATGTATGCATGCCACCTACCCTTGACCTTATTTGGTAGGTCTATAATTGAAGATATTGTTGAGATCATGATATAAGTGAATAGTACAACTAAGAAAATCAAATATTGAGGGGTCTAAAAAATATGTACATGTCAAATATAAATAATATAAGTGGAAAAAATATAAAGGGGTCAAAAGAAATCTCTCTCATGATGAGGCTACCATAAAAAGATAAATATTTTTGGTGTTCTAATTTTTTAGAAAAAAAACAAAATAGATGTAAGAAGGGAAAAATCACAATAGAGAAAAAATATACACATAAATAAAACTAGTTTTTTTGGATTTTTGTTGGGGTGGAGTTACACCAAATATAAGAGAATCTTACATGAAAATATTTCTACATGGAATAAAGAGTATGAAAAATGGTAAGAAAAATTGTGGTAATCGTGAGGCAATGTACAGAGCATAAATAACACACACCTAGGTATAAATATTTAAATAAATACCAAAATAATTATGAAAAAAATCTTTTATTTAGGCCCTATATACAAAGAAATATTTACACACAAAGAGGCCATAATATACTTTTATTTTTTATTATTTTTATTTTTTTGGCTCAACTAGCCCAGTGACTAGCTAGCTAAGGGTTTTTAAGAAGATATGGGAAAAGCCCCCTAACTCACACACGCCTATGTACAGTGAAATGGTAGGGATAGCCATAGCGTTTGGGTGAATTTGGTAGGGTGGAGTAACTTACTATGGAAATTATGGAGAGCCGAAAAACGGCTATCATTAGCCCTCCACAGGATGATGGTATATTCATGTACCATCATAGAACATCTTTTCCAAAGAGAGTGCTTCAGAGTCCTTGACAAGATCTTCATTGTTTGGCCCCTCGGAATTTTGGTTTGTGTTACACTCATGTTTCATGGAACAATACTTACATGGGATAGTTGCCTTTTGCTCTGGTAGATCCTTTGGTAGAAGGCGACTCAAGTAAGGCTTCAAGCGATAGCCGTTTACCTTCCTGGAGTTCTCTTTCCCATTCAAGTCCAGAAGGTTGATAGTAACTTGAATTGAAAGCCTTCTTGACTATGTATGGCCCCTGCCATCTTGTTTCAAATTTGGCATCAAAACGATTATCGAGTCGATTGTCATACCTTAGCACAAGATCTCCTTCATTGATGCCTTTGTCCTTCAGTTTCTTGTCAAGCTTCTCCTTTGTCTGTGTGGCTTTCCTCTTATAGCACTCGTATGCTGCTTCTCTTTTCCACTCAAGCTCATCTAAGGTAAGAAGTCGATCCATCCATGCTTCTTGATCATCTTGTGCTGATTTTCCATGAAGTCGCATTGTTGGAATGTTTAGCTCAATTGGTTGTAAAGCCTCTTGACCATAGACCAAGTGAAATGGTGTGAACTCCGTGGCTTCCCTATATGTGGTTCGATACGCCCACAAGGCACCATCCAAGAAGTCATCCCACAACTTTGTCTTGTTTTTCACCATCTTTCTAATGATGCCTGCAATGACACCATTAGCTTTTTCTACCAAACCATTTGATTGGTGATAGTAGGGTGTACTGTGACGATGTAGAATGCGAAGTTCTTCACAGACTTCTTTGAGCAATCTATTTCTAAACCCTGGACCATTATCAGAAACAATCTCCAAAGGTGTTCCAAATCTACAACAAATGTGAGTGTAGACGAATTTGCTCACTGTCTTCTCATTTACCTTTGCCACACTTTGTGCTTCCACCCACCTAGTCATATAGTCTACAGCCACTAGAATGTAGAGTTTACCATTTTTTGTCCTAGGCAGAGGACCCATAGCATCAATGCCCCACTTTTCAAACGGTCCATTTGCAAGCAGGATTTGCCTTGGACCATAAAACAATCTTCTATTCCCATTTACCTTACAATTGTGACAACTTTTACACCATTGTTGGACATCCACATGCAGACTTGGCCAAACATACCCCGCAAGCAAAATCTTCTTCATAGTTAATTCTTGGGCAAAATGACCCCCACATGCTTCTTCATGCAAACCTTTTAGAATGGCTGGAATTTCCTCAATAGCTGGTACTCTTCTGCATACTTGATCCCTCCCTCTTTGATAGAGGGAGCCTTCTAGGAAGAGATACATGCTTGCCTTCTTCATGAGTCTCCTCTTCTGAGCTTTTGTGAAGTCTGGTGGAAACTCACCCTCCAAAATGTAGCCAATGATGGGAGCCAATGACTCCAATCCCTGGTACCTCGGTTGCTTCACAGCAGCCGCCACCATGATGACCTACACTTCTTTCTTTACACATGCAACGGCTTGTTGTGCAAGTAAATCAACATCTTCATTTTGTTTCCTAGGAATATGATATAATTGCACCTCCTCAAATTGATTAAATAGCCTACGGATGGTATGAACTTTGGCCCTTAGTCTTTCATTTTTGCATGCCCAAATGCCTAAAATCTGCTTCACAATGAGAAGTGCATCCCCTTTTACCATGAGACGTTGTATACCATGGCCAATGCATATTTTTAAACCATGAAGTAGTGTGTCATATTCTGCTTCATTGTTGCTAGTTGAACCTAGTAGATTGACCGTCTCTTTCATGACCACCTCTCCACTTGGGTTGAGCAACACTAGCCCTCCCCCTGCTTTTCCTGTGGCTCGACGAAAAGCTCCATCAAAGAACAAGGTAAAAGCATTAGGAATACTTTTTGGTGGTGGCAATGGTAGGGTCTTTACTTCAGGCACCTTAATCTCCTTTTCATGCACCCTATAAGTGAGAATCCCTGCCAATTGTGCACGCACACTATCTTCTACCTTGAAAGAGTATTGAAACTCTTGCAACTCCATAATCCACTTTGAGATCCTAGTACTAAGATTCATTTGAGATGACACCCAAGGGAACAAATTCTCTGCGGTGAGGATTACAAAAGGTTTTGGGAGCAAGTAGGATCTAAACTTCCTTATCGCAAACATGAGAGAAAGCATCATGAGTTCTGCTTCTGTGTAGTCTCTCTCCAAAGCATTCATGACCCTACTAGCAAAGTAGATGGGTCGCATCCTTGTACAGTGGGGATCTTGTTGTAGCAACATAGCACCAATTGTTTCCCTTCCAACACTAGAGCTAACAAAGAATGTGTGCTCCCAACAAGGAGGCATGAGTGTTGGTAGCTCTGACAAAATGGCTTTAATGTTACAAAAGTACTCTTCAAGCTCATCAGACCATGCAAATTCTACTTGTTGTGTCAACTTTTGCAAAGGGTGAAGTAACGCCGAGGCTAAGTGAATGAAGCGTGACATATAATTCACCTTTTGAATGAATGAGATGACCTCCTTAAGACTCTTGGGTGATGGTAGCTCAATAAGAGCCTTTGCCTTTGAAGGATCCACTTCAATGCCTTTGTAAGAAACTTTATGACCAAACAAGATTACTTCATCCTCACCTATATGGCACTTGTCGGGGTTGAGTTGACCTCCCATGTCGTAGAGCTTCTTTAAACCTTCTTCTACCCTTTGTAGATGCAATGATTTTGAGCTATAAATACAGAAATCATCAATGAACACCCTAATTGACTTTCCAAAGAATGCTTGAAACACCATGTTCATGAAACATTGGAATGTTGCAGGAGCATTTGTCAGACCAAATGGCATGACTCTAAAAGCATAACAACCCCAAGGAGTGATAAAGGTTGTTTTCAATTGATCCTCCAATGCAATCCCTATTTGAAAGTAACCTGAGTAACCATCGCACACAGTGTACTTCTCATGACCAGCTACCTCATTTAGTATCTCATCCTGGAATGGGAGGGGAAAGTGATCTCTTTTTGTTGCCTCATTGAGGGGACGGTAATCCACACACACCCTCCACTTGCCATTTTTCTTAGGAGTGACAACAACAGGAGAGACCCACTCTGAATTCTCCACTGGATAAATGAAACCTGCTGCTAGAAGCTTTCTTACCTCCTTGAGTAGAGCCTGTTCCTTTATAACTCCTAGCCTTCGTAGCTTCTGAGCTTTAGGTGTGGCCTCTGGCTTCGTCTCAATCTTGTGCTGAACAACATCTACTCCACGCACATCGGTGTAGTATTTAGCAAAAAGCCTCGGAAATTTCCTTAGCACACATTTGAACTCCTCTCTTTCATCCTTTGTAAGTGTTGTAGACAACATACCTTCTAACATTCCTTCATCTTCCACCTTTTGGTTCTCTTGGGAACCTACCTCTTCCAAACCTCGAGAAGAGGTCTCCTGGTTGTTTGGCTTAAACCTTACCCCCATGACTTCAATGGAGGACTCCTCTTCAGTAATGCTGCGGCTACTTTCTTCTTCTGAAGTGTTTTCAGTCCAATCTTCTTCCGTCTCACTTTGAGATGATTCTTCATGGAGATCCTCTTGGCGTTGCTCCTTCATGTCAAAGACAACCTTCTTGTGATTGTCATTCCTGCAAATTAGCTTTCCACTCTCCGAATCCTGCAAAGCTCGCATTTTCATTAGCCATGGTCTTCCTAGGATAAATGGATAACCACTTCCCTTGGTCGACATAACATAAAAATCCACTGCCTTCTTAATGCCAAAGGCCTCCACAAAAACATTTTGACAAATGCCTACGCACCTAGCCTTGCTATTGTTTGCCATTTTCACTTTGATTTCAGGTGTCTCATGGATGTGCATGCCTAGTCTTTGCATGAGCCCTTCTGTCATGATGCAAATTTGTGCACCCCCATCCACTAGACCTTTCCTAACCAATCTTCCTTTTATGTAACAATCTAGCATAGGTGTAATATCCTCGTTCATTTTAGCATGTGCAATTTTTACAACAGGAAAACTCTCTTTTACCTTTCTCCTAGTGCTAACTGCCTTTGTTAAATCCATCCTAACTTGTGGGCATACTGCAAGAAACTGAGGCCATGAGATATTAGGACCCTTACCTCGCATGTCTTCCAACAGGTTGTATGGAGCCATACCATGTCCAAGAGGGAAGTCTTGGAGATTGATACGACGTCGAGTCCTCTTAGCTTCCTTGGTCTCCTATGCCTTCTTGCCTTGTCCATGGTCACTCTGTGATGGGACACCCTCTTTCTCTTTACCTTTTCCTCGGCCACGCTTAATGCCATTGGATTCCATGTCAACCTCATTTGAATTTGTCAGCTCTACCACATGCACATTTGGATCTGGCAAAGGTGGAACTCCTTCTACCCCTTGTGGAGGTGGTCTTGGTCCATTTGGCCTTTGCAGAAGCCTTGGTTGTTGACCAGCTCCTTCTCCTGCATTCATCACTGGGTAATTCATGTTAGGTCTCCCTGGCTCTCCACGGGGCCAAGGACAATTATACACCCTATGTCCAGACTCTCTACAATTCCAACATTGCAAGACTCTCCTAGGTCGTGGATCTCGCTCTTCAGACTTATTTGCTTGTCCCTTTGGACCTATAGCTTGTGCAAGGTGAATTGACAGGCTGCTTAAAGATTCGTTTAACTTCTCAATTACTTCCGCCGTTACCTCAGGAAGATCTATCGATGTTGATGCTTGTGACTTACCTTTGGGTCTAAGACCTTCTATTGGAACCTCTCCCCTTAAGCACTTGAGTTTCCTATATTTCTTAGCAGCCCTAGTTTCAGGTGCATCAAAGGTAGCAGGTGCACCCGCCTCAGCTTTTACCTTAAGGTCAGGAAAGAGTCCGGCTATGAACCTCTCCTTCTTTAAAAATTTTGCACCATCACCAGGGTTAGCAAGATTTCGTATCCATAGAGCCCAAAGGCGTAGAAACTCTTGCTTGTACAAGTAGTAGTCATCTAAGTCTTTTTGCTTATGAGAAACAATGTCTTGCCATAATTTTTGAGTGTTTTGGGGATCAAAGAAGTATTTCTTGAAATGATTCAAAACTTCTGTGTAATTCCCCTTAACTTCCTCAAGCAAAGAGTCAAACCAAGTGCTAGCATCTTTCCTAAGGACCACCTCAAACATTTCTACACGTTCTTGATCAGTTATTATCCTCTTGATACGGCAAGACATCTTGAAATTCGCTACAAATAATTCTGCATCCTCTCCAGGCTCTCCAAAGAAAAGAGGATACCCAGACATTTGGCGTTGGCTTTCCATTGAATTGATTTCAAAGTGACACCCGTTTTTGTTTTTCTTTCTTAAAAAGATTTACACAATAATGTTTTCTAGCTTGCAATCCATTCTACAACAAAATAAAGATATTCACATCAAACGACCTATGATAATCAATAAGAGGTAGGATGACAGGGTTTGGTGATGCGAGAATTTCTCCTACTCTTTGGGCACCAAACATGAACACCATACGTTGTTGAAAATGGATTTTCCTACTAATTGCAATGTTTATTCTAATGTGTGGAGTGAAATGGAAGGGAAAAACCTCTATTCCTGGGCCATTATCCATGGTCTATGCATGACCTAATGCTTAAAACAAAACAAAAATATAGACGTCCAAACTAAGGTCATACCTAATGAGAGGCAAAATAAAAGGATTTACAGAAGCGTTTATCTCGGCCAACCTAAGAGGACCTAAAATTCTACGAATGACACGTTGAAATTGCAACTTAGTACTAACAATTATGTGTACCTTTTGCCTTGCAATGGGAATGAAGGGATCATACAAATTTTCGTGATTCATGCAAACTACTTGACTATGCTAAAGGTTGATTCTACATAAAAATACACAAGCCGTCCTCAGTGGGGGCACCAATTTGAGGTGGTCCGGGGCGGGCAACAAGAAGAGCAACCTCTAGACACCCTTCAAGGCTCCCGTGCTGCTCAATGGGACTGGGACACAACACAACACAAACCAAAAGAACGAACCCACAGCCAAATCCCAACTACACAAGGGGCACCACCTAGTTTAAGAGCGAACTAGGACGCAAAAGAGGAGAATCGTTAGAGCAACCCACAAACAAGCAAGGAATTTACACTAACCCTAACACCAATGGAACACTCTCACACACTAAAACACGAGAGAGAGAGAGAGAGAGAGAGAGAGAGAGAGAGAGATAGTGCTCGGACTGCTTTGAAACGTATCAGCAATGATCAAGCAAACACAACTATATATTTAAGAAAGAGAGAGAAAGGGGGGGGGGGGTGCTTGTTGCATTAATACCTTCTTACAAATCTGTCATGACAAATCAAAGTGAGATTAGTATTTTTTCAACATAGCTTGCGTAAATTTCACCACAACACATCACAAGAAAAGCCACGCCAATCACTGTCTTAAAGCCAGGGGAGTCCTCTCCACCCTGTCGCCCTCTTACAGTATGTGGGATTTATGGCTAGATTGATGACAACACCAGAGACAAGATATCAAGAACTTAACAAAAAACACCAAGACACTTACGCATCATTGTTGTCCATTACTTCACGTTGGAAGGGAGACAAAGTATCCAAGCTTAGTCCAAATCCACCCTCCTTGATTCAGCAAATGTTGAGCTTACACTAGGAGGAGAAATGATAGATTTCCTACTCTCAATTGAATGATCACTCTCTCTCTTACAATGGCATAGAGTTCCCTTGCTAATCCCTTATTACAACACATGCACATGCATAAGACAATGAGCTTCCACTCAAGAGCTCCTTCTAGAGAGGTTGAGCTTGGCTTCTCAAGCTATAGCATAGTGCTCTTGCTTATGGCTCCTCTTTTTGTGCTAGCTACACCCTCCTTTTATAGCAATTTTGAAGGCTAGGGTTACTCCTCTAACCATGGTTGGGTTAAATTTTCATCCATTTATCTAATTTCTTTTGCTTGGAATTATCAAGAAGTTGGTGGGGAAAGAGAGAGGAGAGAAATGGAGGTGATAGGACTTTTCATAGTGGGTTAGTGTTAGTAGAGTTAGTATTAATTTACAAATGGAATTGGATATTTATAATGGGAGTATCCATGTAGGATACAAATAAGGAAGAAAAACTCTTAAGAGGTAAGAAAAGGTGGATTTCTTACAAGGTTGATGCTCCAAGTGTCTTGAGTAGGGCCAATTTTGACGCTTGTTGACGGTCCACTAGCTTTGACGGTACATTTTTTCTCCACTCTTGACCTTCCTTGAGAGACAAGGTAATTGAAGCTGAGTAATCAACCACCATGATGCTGTCTTTTAAGAGAAGAGGCTGAATTTTGTGGTTTTTTTGATAGATATGGGTAAATTGGAGGAGGAAAAATGAGACTAGGTGGTCAATTTTGGAATGGAATTGTGTGTGGGAGGTAGGAGTTCACCATGGTTTCTCTTATTCTTCAAGGTTGAGGAGAAGGTGAGTAGGGTGCAGAGAGGAGTGGTGAGAGAGGTGGGGATGATGAGTGGAGAAGTGTGTGTGAAAGAGGAAAATGATAAAGTGGAAGAGAGAGTGTGGCTGCATAGCATGGGAAAACTGGGGTCCACTAATAAAATCATAGCTCACAGCTCGTAGCTCAAAAAAATATGAAAAAATTTGAGGCAAAATTTTAGCCCACGAGCTACAACTGTTGTTTGTATCACCTTTTCAAATTCGGAGAGCAAGTGAACTTTAAAAATTCAGCAAAACTGACTGTTTTTTTCCACTGCACAAGGTCCTTGTGGGGTCCTTCTTTGGATGATTCTTTTGAATACCTCCAAGAGTGAGCCCTCCATAGTGCATGTATGCATGCCACCTACCCTTGACCTTATTTGGTAGGTCTATAATTGAAGATATTGTTGAGATCATGATATAAGTGAATAGTACAACTAAGAAAATCAAATATTGAGGGGTCTAAAAAATATGTACATGTCAAATATAAATAATATAAGTGGAAAAAATATAAAGGGGTCAAAAGAAATCTCTCTCATTACGAGGCTACCATAAAAAGATAAATATTTTTGGTATTCTAATTTTTTAGAAAAAAAACAAAATAGATGTAAGAAGGGAAAAATCACAATAGAGAAAAAATATACACATAAATAAAACTAGTTTTTTTGGATTTTTGTTGGGGTGGAGTTACACCAAATATAAGAGAATCTTACATGAAAATATTTCTACATGGAATAAAGAGTATGAAAAATGGTAAGAAAAATTGTGGTAATCGTGAGGCAATGTACAGAGCATAAATAACACACACCTAGGTATAAATATTTAAATAAATACCAAAATAATTATGAAAAAAATCTTTTATTTAGGCCCTATATACAAAGAAATATTTACACACAAAGAGGCCATAATATACTTTTATTTTTTATTATTTTTATTTTTTTGGCTCAACTAGCCCAGTGACTAGCTAGCTAAGGGTTTTTAAGAAGATATGGGAAAAGCCCCCTAACTCACACACGCCTATGTACAGTGAAATGGTAGGGATAGCCATAGCGTTTGGGTGAATTTGGTAGGGTGGAGTAACTTACTATGGAAATTATGGAGAGCCGAAAAACGGCTATCACCACGTACAATTTGATTAGATTGCGTATGCTTTAATCTTCTAAAATTGACATGACCAATCCTCTTATGCCATAACTCTGCCCAATCATCTTGAGTGGCTGATTTGTTTGCATACATACCACTGTGTAAACATGGATCTCCAGCTTCCAATGAGAACAAGCGACCTTTCTTTCTTCCACGTGTCAATATCTTGCCCGGTCTGCCTTTGTGAAACTCCTCTATGAAGCATCCATAACGATTAAAACGGACTTGCAACCCTTGATCTGTGATTTGTCCAACTGATGCTAAATTCTTTGCGATTGAAGGCACATATAGAACATCTCCCAATGTGTTGTATGTCCCGTCTTTTTCTAGCAATGGAACTGAACCAACATGTGTGATCCGATGCATAGTATCATAACCTGTAGCGACAAACTCATCCTCTTCTAACTTCTCTTTTCTGTCAAACCATTCACCGTGATATGTCATATGATTTGTGGCACCACTATCTAAATACCAATCATCTGTATGATGTGGCTCCACCATGCTTCCAACAACATGCTCCATAGGAAATAAATGTCCACTCGATCTATTGTCATATATATTTTGATAATGAGGATTGTATCCAACAAAGTTTCCTCCATGTCTGCCGTAACCTCGGGCTCTTCCACCACGATCACGATTTTGATTTAGCCTTGTGTAACATTCTCTTTCAAAGTGACAATAAATGCCACATCTATTACAATATCCATCTCTTTGAGGATGTACAAATCGTCCACCTCCACGTCCATGAGTTCGGGCTCTCCCCATGCCTCTTTGGCTATAATCATTGTAACTTTGACTTTGTTGGTTTTGCCATTGACCTCTTCCAACATTGTTTCCACGACCATAGTTTCCTCTTCCACCTCTATTGTTTCCACGACCTCTAGAGTAAAAAACTTGATCTCTGGAATTGTTATTTGATGTAGAAGGACCTGACTTGCCTAACTTCACCTCTTCTTGCAAACAAAGGTTTACTAACTCTTCAAAATCAGGCATGTGTCCTCGAACAGATATAGATGTATCCAATGACTTGTATTCCGGTCCCAAACAATTCAATGTCACTGAAACTAAGTCATCATCTGGAACTTCAACATTAATGCTCGCAAGATCTTCCTGTATTTGCTTTATCTCTGTCACATAATCTGATATGGATCTATTTCCTTGCCATACACAATGTAACCTTTGCTTCAAGTGAACTTTTCGTGGTTCTGTATTGGAGCTGTTCATTCTTGCTAGTATCTCCCATGCTTCCTTTGGAGATTGAGCCTTCTTCACATGTGGTATAAAGAAGTCACTAATGCATAGTGAAATCCAATGCATCACTTTCCTTGAATTCTTGATCCACTTCTTGTAAGCTTCTACTCCTGCTTGCCATGTTTTATGTGCTTCAACATTCTCTCTATTTGGTTCCAAACCAACCTCGGGACTCTCTTGTTCACCTGTAATATAATCCCATAAACCTTTGCCCATGATAAAGTTCTCCATCCTGTAAGACCATATGCTGTAGTTCTCTCTGGTCAGCTTCTCTCCAACAATCTGTGTGACTTGAGTTGAAATTTCTGCCATCTTCACTCTCTCAATTTCTTCCAAAGGATTTTGATAAAATTTCGGCACAGTTTCGTTTGTATTTGGACAATATCTCAAGTGACAATCTCAACCAAAGTGCTCATAAACACTGACAGAAAATCTCTCACTGCCAAGGGAAAATCCACTGACTCACTTTGCCACAGACTGACTCAGTACTATGCATAAATACTCTAAAACAATGTCCACATGGACCTGTATGCAAATGCAATCCATACGCTGTGCTGTACCACATATCCATACATCCACCTTCTTCCCATAGTCGTAAACGACATATGAGGTCTTTCGCGGGGCCAGTCGGGGGTTCGCTCCAGTACCTAATCCACCTTGCCAAGGTACCAAAGCTCCCAAGGCAAGGCTTCAAAAAACCTCACTCGACCCTCACAAAGGCTGCAATTTTCCAAAATACATTGACCGCATATCCATACATAACCACAAAGTACTCAATCTGAAAATATAACTGCCTCAACTTCTTCCCACAACCTTTCTTACATAGGCGGCTGTCCATAACGGACCCACAACAACCAAACATAATCTTCGATAACACAATATCATGATGCAAAAGCTCTATGTCGCTCTCAAAAACCTGTGTAAATGCTGAATTCTTCACCTGTAACCTGTAAATCTACTGCCGAGTGCAAAACTGGACATCTCCTATGCTTGTGTGAACTGGCTGTTTGCTGCAGAAAATTGTAGATTTTGGCAAATCTGAGTATGCCAATGCGTCTCGAACGCCCAAAAACATAAAGATAGACTCCTGGATCACTGTATTCTGAGTTCGGGTGAGAGAGTTATGATAAAAAAACCTCTCTTTTTTGCTGTTTTCTAGAGCTACGAAACCTGTGTATTGACTGTAGCTCCTCAAACTGAGCTCTGATACCACTTTGTAGAGTGCGCAGGTGATGGAGAAGGTAGGAAAGAAGACTACACACACACACCAACACACATCGAGACACACACACACAATCGTTACCCTATAGCAGCCATTCAACGAGCTGCTCTTCACTTCTTCTTTTCTTTTGAACTATTATCCAAAGTATATTTACAACATAGTATAGTCAGTGTCCAGCCGCCCATAGCACAATGGACATATTCTTTAACATCATATTCTTTAACAGAAGGGTCTTCTCAAACAGGAGTTTGAAATGAAAGATTTAGGCGAGTTGCGCTACTTTCTTGGCATTGAGGTGATCAGGACTCCAGAGGGTGTATGGCTATCACAGAGACAGTATGCTTTGGACATGTTGTCAAAGTATGGTATGGCTGATTGTAAGCCAATTTCTATTCCCTTGGACGTTAAGGCTAAGCTGAGTGCAGAGAAGGGTGATGTTGTTGAGGATGTCAACATGTACAAGAAGATTGTGGGTAGTCTAATCTACTTGACTATCACGAGGCCAGACTTGAGCTACACAGTAGGCTTGGAGAGTCAGTTCATGCAGCTTTCGAGGAAGCCACATTTGGATGGAGTACGATGCACACTTAGGTATGTGCAAGGTACTCTTGACTACGCATTGTTCTATGCAGCAAATGCACCATTAACATTGTATGGGTATACAGATGCAGATTGGGCAGGTAGCATTGTTGATAGGAGATCTATGAGTGGCTTCATGTTCTCTTTTGGGAGTGCTGCTGTTACTTGGAGCAGCAAAAAGAAGCCTACGGTTGCTTTATCGAGCACAGAGGCCGAGTACAGAGGTGCAGCACTTGCGGCGTGCGAGGTAGCTTGTCTACGCACATTACTTGAGGACTTGGGAGTGCAGGTGGACCAGCAGATTTTCATCCATTGTGACAACCTCAGCAACATGCAGTTGGCTAGGAACCTAGTGTTCCATGCCAGGACCAAACACATAGAGGTCCATTACCACTACGTTCGAGAGCGAGTGTTGGCGGGTGACATCGACTTGGTCTACGTCAGCACAGAAGAGCAGATAGCGGATATATTTACCAAGGCCCTCGGAGCTGAGAAGCTTCGACGTTTTCGGACTATGCTTGGACTTTGCGACATGCAGAGCTCGAGGGGGAGTGTTGAGATGTCGAGCTCTACACCTTGAGCTGGCATCCACTACGGGTCTTGGCCGCTTACGGCATTTACTCAGTGGCGCATTAGGTGACCGACACGGAGGATCTCTGCCAGTGATTCTACAGCTGGACTACACTTATAGTGCCAGCCTAGTACGCTTCTAGCGAGTTCACACTTAGTGACCGCATGTACATATGTGCTACTTTTCAGCTTTAGCACTTAGTCATTTTGTACTCTCTTTTCTGTGAAGAAGAAGAAGCTTTCCATCTCTGTGTGCTTTGTGCTTGTCTTGTGTAGCTCTCTTGCATCCTCATTCTTTACAAACAACCCTTTGAAAATCACTTCTATCTCCTTTTATAGGGCTTGGCTAAGGCTAAAAAAAGAAAAAAAAGGGAGCTTTCAAGCTCGTGTAATCAATTGAATCTCACATTAGTATTTTTTTTATTTGGCATACATTTGGTCGATCCCTTTTCAACATGATTGCATGGTGGACACCTTGCTTTGTCCAGTTGCTTAGAACCATCCTTTACCTCTTTGAACTCACCCTTTAGGCCACCTTTGAACTATCTCGGACTGTTCGCTCTCTCATACACCTTGTCTGCTGCCGCGAGTCCCTCCCATGGCAATAGAAATATTGCTAGTGGGGGGTACCCTTCCCGTCAAAAAAATTTGCCCCTCAGCGGGCGTGTGAACTACTGGCCCTAGGCACGGGCTCCCATGCCACATCATCACCTACAGGCTCAATCGCCCAACAAGATCCACATCATCACCTACAGGCTCAATCGCCCAACGAGCGCCACCAACTACGATCGCCACCATGACAGGCCAGCGTGCCACCAACCGTCCAAAATCCCAGTGTGGTGCGCCCCCATAGGGCTGCGAGCACCACGAACACAGCGCCCCATGAGGACCGCCATCGCCACGCTCACGAGGAGCTCCCATCTCCCTTCACAATATCTCAATGGACTCACGGCCTTGGCCCATATACTTTTCCATCCCAGGTTGCACACCCACATGTGGGTTCTTTGTCTTCCACATGGTGGCCCCTGGTGAGGCCACCCCCCAAGCCCTTTTTTTGTTAAAAGTTCATCTGATAAAAAAACCCCATTTGGTGCCCTCCAATTTCCAACCTTTGCCATTTGTGGCTCCGATGTCGGATTACCAAGATGCAAGGTGCGGCCAAAACTTCACTATGTCGACTTGCAAATGGGCCGACTCTTTGCCGCATTTGGACTCCCGCATAGTCTTGAACGACGAGTACCAAAACTGAAAAAAAAAAACATATGGCATCACTTTTACCACAACTGCAACCTGACTTTTGATTGCTTTAACTTTCTGCTCCGCCCTCCGTTTGACGAGAAGTCAGTTCTTGTTGGCTCCATATGTTGTATAAAATGTGTACAACCCTTGACAAAGCTTCAAAAATACTAGATGGCACATTTACTGATGTGACCAACTCGGCACCAATCTGGTCTTGTTAAAACTTGGACTGCTAATAACTTGACATCTAGGACTGAGATTGCCAAGATGAAAGTACCAACACGCTCTAAAAATAAAGCTCTACATACCCACAACTTCAAATTGGCTTGGACCATCTAGCTCCATCTACCCTATCCGGCTCAGATTTGGAATGCACTGCACCTTCAAACTCAAGTATCTTGGTCTCCAAAGCTCTGTTTGATGAGCCGTCTAGAACTTCTCCTTTAGCACTTCAAACTCTACATTTCTAGGCCCAGAGATTTCACCTTGAACCTCTCTCATCAGCTTCTAAAATTAGCCCCCTCTTGGAGCCTTTCTTGGCATGTAATCCGCATGAGTCATACATCTCCACTGCCACTTGTCTGTCCAGGATCTTTATAGCTGTGCTAGTCTTTTGCCATGCTTCTGCTAGCCTGCACATATTTTACCATGCCATTTTCTATGGCCAAAAAACTTTGGCTGCACCATCTTTGCCCACCCCCTAGTTGAGAATTCATGCTCAACCAGAAAAGTGTTTTATTCGACTACAAACTGCAAACACTGAGCACACTATGAGAAAACCCAAAAAAAAACTCAACTATATGTACTTAATTTTATTCCTAGAATATGAGAAGCGTGCTTAGGTTGGTTGCCCAACCCCCTCCATTAGAACCTGATGCACTGTTGGCACCAACTCCCTCTCAAAATAGAGCTTGAGATGCACACCATTCACCCTGTTCTTGAGAAAGCAACCATCCATCCTCATCAATGAGTAAGTACTATTGGGAAAGGTATGGTGGACCTTATAAGGCCCTGTCCATTTCTTTTTGAATTTCTTCTAAAAGGTGAAGACGAGATAGCTCTTGTACTTCATCACTAGATCACCCTTTTCAATCATCTTTTCTGGCAAATGTTGGTTGAAGTTCGCCACTCTTTTCTCCCGCTGCTTCACATAGAAATCCATTGCCACATCCCGATCTATCTTCAACGTTTCAAGATTCATAATCTTATCCTACAAAAACTCTTGATGAGATTTATCAATCTCCCACAAACCTTTGAGCGCTCCTAACTGCATAGGTACAGGCAATATTGCTTTCTTGCCATAGACCAACTCATAAGGGGTAAAGTTGGTAGCCACTTTGTAAGAAGTATTGTAAGCCCACAAACATTTGTCAAGGTTAGATTCCCACTCTTTAGCCTGCTGGTAGATGTACTTAGTAAGCATCTTGACTATGTGTCCATTGGCAATTTCCACCAAACCATTGCACTGTAAATGGTATGGAGAGGAAAACCGATGTTGAATACCCAACTTTTCCACTAGTGCATGCACCAAATTACTTCCAAATCCTTGTACTCAATCAGATATAAGTACCCAAGGTACTCCAAAATGGCAACATATGCAATCAAAAACAAACTGGGCAACAATATGAGCATTTACCTTTTTTACCGCTTTACCCTCCACCCACCTAGTGAGGTAGTCTATGACCACCACAATATACTTTTTCCCGTTGGATGACTTGGGAAATGGACCAATAGCATCCAAAACCCACTTTTCAAAAGCATTGTGTGCTATGATAGCCCCTTGCTACTCGTCTACCAGTCGTCTTTCACCCATTACTTGTCACTGATGGCATGTCTTGCACCAATAGTGCACATCTTGAACAATAGAAGGCCATCAAAACCCACTTCTTCAAACACAAAAGAAGGCCTAATCCTTACCTTGATGTCCACTCTCTTTGTGGCAGTGCTCCAATACTATACCAATCTCCTCTTTGTAAAGGATTTGACGTAGCACCCCATCTCGACCGTGCATCATAAGATCTTCACCTACCAGAGTGAACTTCCGAGCTCTTTGAACAATTCTCCTCTTTTCTAGCTTGGAAAGCCCTTCAGAGCATTGACCTATGCTCAAGAAATCATCAATGTCTTTAAAAGTTTCCCTACCTACATAAGTAGCCGGTGTCACATACAAACTTGACACATGCATTTGAACATGACTGCTAGCCAATTGATGCGCTTCCTGGTTCTGTTCCCTTCTTACATGTTTGAACTGCACCTCTTCAAAAAAATTCATCAGCTTCTCTAAAAAAAAATAAATCTTGAGAGAATCCCTCTTTATCTACCATTGATTCAAAAGTTTCTTGATAACCAATAGAGCATCACCTTTTACTACTAACCTTGATATGCCAAACTCAATACACTGCTTTAGACCCAAATGTAAAGTAAGATACTTTGCCTCATTGTTGGTATGCACCTCTTCCAAGTCATAAGATTTTGAAAAAATGACTTTGCCATGTGGATCTTGAATGACCACACCTCCACCTACCTTTTGTGTTACCCTTCTGTAAGAGACATCAAACCACATAGTGAAGGCCCCTTCCAAGTTGCTCCTCTTTGTCCTCCTCTTGCACTACCCTTGGATACACTAGTAACTTGACCTCTTTGTTGACTATGAGATCCGCCAAATGAGACCGACTCATGTGAACTCAAACTCAAACTCCTGGAGCTCTATCACCCATTTCATGATTCACTTCCCTGGCTTCAAGTGTAGCACCATTTTAGGCAAAATATTGTTAGCCGTCAACACATAAAATTTATGAACGATCAAATACACTTTAAATGTCTTGTAGGCAAAGACTAAAGACATCACCCATTGCTCCACTTTCATATAGGTAGCGTCTCCCGGACTTATTATCCTGATCTCGAAGTAAATAAGCTTGTAACTTCTCCCCAAATTTTGTAACAATACTGCTCCAATGGCCACCTACCCACCGTCATAGCAATATAGAAGTCATCCTCTTGGTTGGGAGGGAATACCATAGGTAGATGACATTGATTACCTTTCACTTTGTCAAAACGTGAGATTCATCGTGCCATTGAAATCCATGCACCTGCTCTGCTGGTGAGCCATTTTCTAAAGAGGATAAACATACTGAGACAACATCCAAAAGAAATGGAAAAAATACTTTAACTTATGCATGAACAATGCCAACCCTGTTGTACTGGTGGGAGGCTCCATGAGAACCAATGCCTTCATGTTCTTTGGATCTGATTCTATGCCATTTTGTGATACCACATGGCCCAACAGCTGAGCCCTTGGTTGGGCCAATTTTCACTTCTTTGGGTTCAACTTCCCTCCTTCTTCATCTAGCCTTTGGAACACAGCTTTATCTTGGACAAGTGTTCCACCCTAGAACTATAAAAACCAATATCACTCATAAAAACTCTAATGAACTTACCAATTTTTTTGATCCTCTGTCTTTATCTTCTCTTACTTGGCTATGGTTGCTCTCGACCTTCATTCACCTTCTCTTTGCCCTTCCTTGCTCTAGTTTCACATTCTGTCTCGGTCTCTCTTTTGCCTGCTGCTCTTTTTTTGGCCATAACATCGACCTCCTGCTTGTCAACAAAATAATATTAACCCTTTGCACTTCATCATTACCTAAGGAAGCTGTCTGTACTTGGTTTTTGACTGCTTGGTGCTCCCTTTGACCATTAAACTGTGCTTGACCCTTGCCTCGACCAAACAGAGGATACATACCGCCCCTTTCCCTCAACGAATGAGGGAAATCTGGAGCATAGTGGCCCTCCTCTCCGCAATTATAACACCTGCCAAGCAGGAAAATTCCTAGCTCTGTCTCTTCCTGTCCTTGCCTGGCCTCTGTCCATACCAATTAAACGCAACTCTTGCACTTCTCAGATAAATCTTGAATTGTATGTACCTATTGTTGAGGAACGGCTACCACCCCTTGATTGTTTTGATTCTCCACTTGAACTTCTTCCCTCAGACTTGAGGTAGTATTGGGAACCATCTCTTTGTATCCAACACACCTTGCTCAATCTTCTTTTTAATTTTCTGACTCTTTGCCCTTGCAATAGCCACAGCCCAGTTGTAATTCTCCGGGCTCTCAAAGTTCACCTTTCCATGAACTTTGGGATGCAAACAAGCCATACATTTTTCCAATTTAAAGTACTCACCACCATTAGCCAATTGCATGGAAACTGCAATGTCCCTCTAACATTTCTCGAAGCGGCCGAGGAAAACACTGAACTCCTCATTCAAATCTCGCTTCAAATTCTTCAATTTTGTGTCCAGATCAAGAAGGGACACCTCTTTACAAAAATCATGCAGAAAACGGGCCCGCAATGTCGGCCACATAAGTCTTGGCTCCCTTTCTGGGACATAAAGCCATGTCTTTGCTCTTCCCCACATCAGAAACGGAATCGTTTGCATCTTGCTATCTTCAGTTGGCATATGCAATGATAGCATATACAACTCGAAATCGGCCATCCACTCCTCCAGATCTTGTTCTCAGATAAAAACTAGTCCATAACTACGTGCTACCATTGCTCCTTGATGGAAACAACCTTCTTTGATCAAATCAACGAGCAATCACTTTCTCCTCTCTAGGGGCACCAGAAGATGGAGAGGGGGAAAGGTGAACACACCCATGACATAAAACAATGCCTCACTATAGCCCATGGTATACACAACCCCCCAATCCACTATAGTTCAGCTTTAAAACTCAACACTAAATGCAAGCTAACCACCACCTACACACGACCATATGCACACACGCCTTGCAGTGCATGAAAAAGACCCAATCATTTTGCTCTGCCCAAATCACAACCTTTCACACGAACACAACCTCTCTCTATATCCCTTTGCATGGAAAACCTTGGGGGGCGGGGGGGGGGGGGGGGGGGGGGGGGGGGGGGGGGCACACACTTCGACACAAGTATAATGCCTCCCTACAGCTCATGGTATCCACATCACCCCTAACCTCTCGAATAACACCTTTAAATTGGATAATTGGCACTAATAAACCCACATTTTCACACAAAACAACAACCTCCTACTCTGTAGAAACACCACTCAACACAAATGCACCTATACAGCTCGACTCACCCTTCCGTACTCACAACCCCAATTTCGCACTCTTTGCAACACACTTCACGTTGTAGGCACACACCTCTGCAAGCACCAACATGTACACAAAGAGCCAAAGAAAAGGAGGGGGACTCGGGGAGAAGAGACACAAGGAAGTGGGGCAAAGGCTTAGTAGTATTGAGCAAGGAGATAATACAACCAAGTTTGCAGCTCCAATGGAAAACTTCCAATACACAGGCTTGTAGGCCTTCAAAAAATTCTCCCGGCAAAAAGCCCTTTGAAAATCACTTCCATCTCCTTTTATAGGGCTTGCCTAAGGCTAAAATAAGGGAAAAAATGGGAGCTCTCAAGCTTATGCCGCTCAACGAAAGCTCACATTAGTATTTTTTTGCTTTGGCATACATTTGGGCTGTCCCTTTTTAGCATGATTGCATGGTGGACACCTTGCTTTGTCTAGCTGGTTAGAACCATCCTTTACCTCTTTAAACTCACCCTTTAGACCGCCTTTGAACTCTCTCGAACTGTCTCTCTCTCACACTCCTTGTCTGCTGCCACGGGACCCCCCCCATGTCACTAGCGATATCGCTAGTGGAGGGTACCCTTCCCCTCAACAAAATTGCTCCTTGGCAAACGTGTGATCTGGCCCTAGGTGGGATCCCATGCCATATCATCACCTATAGGCTCAGCCGTCCAATGGGCACCACCAAGTGTCGCTGCCACCGTGATTGGCCAGCGTGCCACCAACCGTCCAAAATCCCAGCGACCTGCACCCCCGCAGGGCTTCGAGCAGCACCAACATAGTGCCCCATTAGGACCTCCATCGCCACGCTCAAGAGGAGATCCCCTCTCCCTTCACACTATCTCAATGGCCTCACAACCCTCGCTCATATACTCCACCATCCCAGGTCATGCACCCACATGTGGGTCCTTGGTCTGCCACTTGGTGGCCCTAGTGAGGCCACCCCCCATTGGTTGCCCTCCAATTTCTAAGCTTTGACATTTGTGGCTGCGATGTCGGATCGCCAAGCCGCAAGGCCCAGCCAAAACTTCACTATGTCGATTTACAAGCACCCAACCGTTTGCCACATTTCAACTCTCCCATGGTCTCAAACGGCGAGTACCAAAACTATAAAAAATACATCTGGCATCACTTTTACCGCAACTACTCCGTGACTTCCAATTGCTTTAACTTTCTCCTCCCCCCTCCGTTTAAAGAGAAGTCAATTCCCATTAGCTCCATACATTGTAAAAAATGTGTAAAACCCTTGACAAAGCTTCAAAAATACTAGATGGCACGTTTATCGATGTGACTAACTCGGCACCAACCTGGCCCCTATCAAAACTTTGACTGCTATTAACTTGACATCCGAGACGTAGATTGCCTATCCAAAAAGACCATCAAGCTCTAAAAATAAAGCTGTACATACCCACAGCTTCAAATTGGCTTGGACCAACTCGCTCCACCTACCATATCTGGCTCAGATCTGCAATGCACTGCACCTTCAAACTCAAGTATCTTGGCCTCCGTAGATCTGTTTGATGAGATGTCTAGACCTGCTCCTTCAACACTTAAAGCTCTACATTTCTAGGCCCAAAGATGGCACCTTGAACCTCTCTCATCAGCTCCTCAAATTAGCCCCTCTTGGAGCATCAGTCATACATCTCCGTTGCCACCTGTCTGCCCAGGATCTTTATAGCTGCTCTAGCCTTTTTCCATGCTTTTGCTAGCCTGCACATGTCTCACCATGCCATTTTCTATGACCAACCGACTTTGGCTACACCAGCATCTCCATTAGTGTTACAAAATGTTGAAAAAATAAAAAGACTTCATCCTTTCTTCTAAGTGGATAGGCCCATACTTTACGTGAAAATTCATCTATGAATGTGACAAAATAAGATGCTCCACCCATTGAAAGTGTTGGCATAGGACCACACACATCAGTATGCAGTAGTGTTAAAGGCTCACTTTTCCGAGTGCTAGTGATTTTGTGTGGTGACTGTGTTTTTTTACCATACAAACAATGCTCACACATAGAAATCGAAGCCATGAACATTGCCAAAACAAGACAGGATTTCGTTCCATTTTGCGACATATGACCTAACCAACGATGCAATAAAGAAACACTTGGCTGCTCGATTACACAAACTACATTGTTCTTGATGTTGGAAACATGCAGTACGTATAAAGTACTAGACATTGAACCATGTGCTACAACAAGAGATACTTTGGTGATTTTCTAAGAGCTATCACCGAATACACAACTAAAACCAACATCATCCAACTGCTGTGCACTAATCAAGCTCTTGGTGACCTTTGGCACATGCATTCTTGAGTGTGAAATTAGATCCATGCTGAAATTGTAGCTACACATCACCAACTCCAACGATTTCACATGCATAGTCATTTCCAAGAGGGACTCGGCCATTGTACGATGCATCATAAGTAGTAAACCACTTCTTATGAAAAGTTACATGAAATGATGCACCTGAAATTGAAATATTTTCATGCATAACAAGATCATCTGTAGCAACAAGATGCGCACCATCCAAGCTTGAGGTGAGAAGAATATCACCACCTTCACCATCCTCACTTACTGCATTGATCTCTCAATATTTACACCTAAATGCTCTATTCTTAGGCTTCCTTCCTCCTTATTTTCTTTGTCTTTATCCTTTTGCCATTGGTGATAGTTCTTATTCATATACCCCTTCTTATGACAATAATAGCACTCAACATCTTTGTTATTCTGACCATGTAATTACTGCATGACTTTAACCTTTTAGTTGATCTCCCCCTATCATTAGATTTTCCTTTCACAGTAAGAGCAATACCATTGCGTGTGGTATCGATGTTATTTCTATTAACCACTTCAATCAGCAAACTTCTTTTTACATTAGCAGAAGTAAGACCACAGGCTGATGCAAAATTACTGACAGATGTACGAAAGGTATTTGTTAACAGCAAGCTAACACAGATACCATTATTTGAAGTTCTCATTGTAAAACACTTATTATTTTGATAAATTGAGAATATTGTAACTCCTATTTTCTCAGATAAACTTTGTAATTAATGAGTTGGGGCTACAAGCTTCCAAATTGTATCAATTTGTCATTACCCATCTTTCTTAGAACTCCCAGATTATTAGTTTTTGACCACCCAAAAACCTTGACTAAGGTATAAAAGCCAATTTTTGTAAGTCATTATCAAGGTTTTGGATAATGAAATACACAGCGTGAGCTAACGGCACTCACTCCTCTCCTTCTTGCGCTTCCTACTCCCTCCCCGGTTGTCACATTGCAGTCGCATTTGTTGCATTGCAACAGCAGGTAAGATCTCTACGCATTAACATAAACACATCACAATATTTCGTAGCTTTTGTCATCGCCGACCTGCAGCCTAATTTCATCATAACTAGGAAGTTACACTTAGCATTTAGATGCATTCTGGGTCGAAAATGACTAGGTAAAAAATTCGCTGCTGTTAATAATTGCAATTTTGAAACTTGACCTAAAGTGGGATTTGAGACCATAAGCATGTGTGCTTAGAGGTCTTATAGACATGTCCTAGAAATTTTTTTACGTTTGGATGTCATTTGATGCTGTAACGGAGGTGATTTATTTGCCGATGAGTGATTGGCGTTTGGTGATTTCAGTCACTTGAGTCTAGCTTGAGTTAGATGCGAGTTGTTAGTTGTTTTTCGAGAGATTGACAACCTCTTGTAGCCTTTATGCACTAGGCGAGTTAGATTCATCCCATGGATTGAAAATTTCATCGTGGTTCTCACTAATACGGCAATAAGATAGGATGGTGAGGTTAGACATGCGTCCCACATTTGGCGCCGTTGCCAGGGATCTAAGAGACCTAAACTAGGGAAAAACACGAGCATCTTGTGTAGTTGTCCATTAACCTCCTCTAGGTTCACCTAGAGTAAAAACTTTCGTTTTGAAACCGTCTAGCCTAAGATTGTCGTCTTTTGCGGTGTAGAGGTAGCTTGGAAGTAATTGTACTTGTTGAGTGTCTTTAGGATTGTAGGATTGTAGAAATAGAGTAGGATTTTGAGGATGATTTGTAGATGAGACAAGTCTTAAGATCAAGCGGCTCAGAAAACCATAAAAGACAAGAAAACGAGTGTTTGTGGACACTTTCCACAACCCCATTGCATGAGAATCTAAGAGTAGGGTAAGTAGGATCCGAGGTGGATTTCAGAACATTGCTCTCTTTGAAAGAATCAAGTGTGAGTGGTTATTGGAAGTTGCAGAATTTCAAGTCTACGGCTAGAAATAGCACAAAAAGACTCGAAACCACTCAATCCGACTGGAGAGTAAGTTTAAAAGTTGTCCGAACCAGTTCGTAAGCTCAAAGACACTTTGAGGTAAAAATTTCAAGAGTTGGCCAAAACTCAGATTATTTACTTTTTCTTGACATTTTAGGCCAAATTAAGTTTTGACTTGATTCATAGGCTTAAAATAGCTCATGTAAAGACTGTCTTTGAAAAAATTGCAAAAAAGCGTTCATTTCAAGCCTGAAGTTAAATATCGTGATTATTAACTTCTAGCTCAGATTCGACCAAGGTTCATACCATTGACTCATTGCATGTGTACAAAAAACTTTTGTAAAGGCACAAAAGATTTGGATCACCAAACTGGAAAAAAACTGAGTAAAAACTTAAGTTTGTACTGACTTTTTGAAGCTTAAGTATAAATTGGGAAAAAAATTGTCCAAACTTGTTGAAATTTGATTCATAGTCTTATATTGATGTGATAAATATGTGTACATGCTCAGTTGACCAAAAAGATGCAAAAAGTTATCAATTGTAAATAATAACGATTATTTACATCTGCCCCATTTTTCAACTTTTTTGACCAAGAAAGCATACCACTAGTTTTGCCATGTTGTAATAAGCCCACAAACCAAATTTGGTAAGATTTGGATCACTGGATTGAAAATTGTGACCAAATTTGGAAAGTTAGTCTGCGGCGGACAGAAAATTGATGACCATTTGATAAAAAATTGTCCAAACTTGATGAAACTTGGCTAGTGACCTTAACTTGAGGTGCTTAACAGATTTGTGTCAAAGTTGGGACAAAAATTTGCAAAAATTTAGTTGGAGTAAATAATCATGATTATTTACATCTCCTTTAAATTTTGAAAATTTTGCAAATTTGAGTATACCACAAGGTCAAGCATGTCAAGTAGACCCCCCAAATCAATTTCGGTGAAATTTGGATTAGAAAAGTGAGACTTCAGTAAGATTTTTGAAATCAGAGGCTACGAACACAAAATAGTTAATAAACTTGATCAGATTTTGTATAAACTTGTTGAAACTTGTCCAGGGACTTTAATAGTTTGTATACTTGCCAAACCAATCAAAAAAGTGCAAAAAACTAGCAAAAGTAAATAGTCACGATTATTTACTATTGCAACCCAAGGACATCAGTTTTGACTTTTGAACTTTGTAAAGTGTTAGACTAGCATAATACAAAGCCACCGGGGTTCAATCAAATCCAAATTGGTACATGTTCACTCAGTTTCCAGGTTGTAGATTAATCCTTTGATTTTTTGCTAAAGTTGAATCTGAAAGTCAGTTTGACTCTCATAGCTCGATTTGATGTGATACATATAGACCAATCACGACAATTAGCAAAAACTCTATTGTCTTTATAGAAGGATAGCTAACTTGATCATATTTGTACATGAATCAGATTGCAGATGAGGAATCGGCAATTCTGCAGAGGTTGCAATCCAGTCAAGTGAAAATTGACGATAAGTCAATCCAAAGGTAAGTACTCTATCCAGGGCTTCACCAGTCTTTATAAACTTTAGATCTCATCGTGTACTAGGAAATCAGGGCATACACGGAGAAACCTCTAGTAGAGTATCCACCGAAGAAAGCGTGAATCAAGGCAATTCCTTGCACACAATCCTTGAAGATGTCTCAGACACTTTTTCAGATTCAACATCTGAAATGTCTTCTTACTCGACTCACTCGGAAACCGGAATGACAATGCGCTATAAGCAAATACTCTCTTTTTATAAGACTAACCGCCATGGAGACCAGGTTTACCTAGACCCTAACGAGGAGTATGCTATTTGCATTGATGACCATGGTATTGAGTTTGAAGAAGAGATTAGGGCAAACAAACAAGGAATAATGTACATGGACAAAAACGGAACTCGGTATGTACAGGACGAAAACCCTAATGTGATAGACAAATGGGGGTTAGAAGTAAACACCGTAATCCCATATATGTCAGCAGAAGGAGGACCTCCAACTATAGAATTTGAGGGATATGATCAAGTAGAATTGAAGACTTTGAAATGTCTTAGTACGGATAATCCTAGGATTGGAGTCTATTGTTGGGAGGATAGAAACATAAAAGATCTTCTGTGGACTTCGCATGCCAAATTAGGACAACCAATGGCCATGAAGATCATGTATATCTTCAAGATCAAAGATAAGGGATCATAAGACCTACCAACCTACCTGTTTAGGGATTGTTATAACAACGACTTTGTTATGATGACTCCTGAGGAGGTAGAACAAACCAAATACCAAGGGTATTCCATAAGGGATTGGATATTGGGACAATGACCAGAAACAATTCCAAGAGATGAACAACGGAAGAGATCATCTAGAGTAATGTTAAGAAACCTAAAACCACCTCATCACGTAGAAACCTGGGTGACACTAAGGCCAGTCCAGGGCTACATGAGTTGCTATTTGCAACAGAATGATTTGAAAGACTCAGAACAAGACCAACTGCCAGGAGATCGGGATTTGAACCAAACAGACGCGTCAGATCAGCTGATTTTTAGAAATGGATCAGAAAATACAGTGGATCAAGGGATCCATACGACCACTTGGCAAGCTTTAAGCAAGTGCTAAGAGCAGAACGTATATTCAATTTCCATACTCAATTCGAGGGGTTTGGAATGACATTAGAAGGAAAAGCATTGACATGGTTCCAAAACATTCTACCAAGGTCGATCATGGACTTGAACACATTAGCTTAAGGATTTGTATCTGCTTGTTTCAAAATGGGGATCAAACATAATATGGTAGCTCAAATCTACAACTTTAAACAGAAACATGGTGAGTGTGTTAGGGATTGTGCAACTCAAATGAAACAATACATTTCCAGATGCCCAGGGCTAGAGATACCTACAGAAGAACGACTCATATCTTTGTTTCAAGAGGGACTGCTAAACAAAGAACTTCAAGCTATACTCTACAATAAAAAGCATACAACCCTAGAAGAGTGTGTCTCAGATGCTATTGACTTAGGAGACAATTGTAATATTTTTAACGAATAATCTATCCTTAAGGATAACCAAAGTGATAAATTGGTATCCACTAAATCAACACAAGTGGGAACAGCTACTGCAACACCACTTTCAGCCATAGAAGATATGCTCAAAAGGATGAACGACATGATGAATAACATGCAAAAAGCACCTATGAGGGGACCAAGACAAGGGATACGTCAATAGGGACAACCAATTAGGCCACAAAAATGGTGTGCAATTGAGGGTAAATGGACCAACCATGAGACCCACAAGTGCTACTTCAGACCAAAGTATAATGGAAATGTTTAGTACATGCCTATGAGGCCACAAAGACAACCCAGGTATAGATATCAGCCTAATATGGCCCAAGATTGAAAACCACCAATGGGTATGGAAAGACCTCAACCTTTGTTGGGTCAACAACCTCTGTACCTAGGACATAATGCACTGCCTGTAAAGTACATGCATTTCCGAAGGAGTCATAGATGAACAAGCATTAGTGCCTATTACACCCTATGCGGAGCCTAGTCCATCTACAGTAATGGTAGAAGGAGATTGGTATAATTCACATCCACCAGCAATGGAAGAAACAATGACTTATACTCCACCAGAGATTGCACAAATGTATTATGTAGCTAATCAAGGTGTCATACCTCCCATGGTAAGACCCATGATTAAGCCAAGAACGGGAAACTATCACATTTGTGGTGCAGACGATCATTGGAAAAATGAATGTCCAGAGCTTGACAAAAACCTCAAACCAATTGAAGCCTATTGCATACAATGTTGCAAAAAGGGAGGACACTTTCCAAAAGATTGTCCTAAAAATCCTTTAAACAAGGGTAAAACAGTAGTAAACGTAGTCCAAGTGATACCTAGTAGCTCATTAGAGAGTGAATTGATTGTTCTAGTCAAGGTAATCACTAGAGCTCAGGCCAAAAAAATGAAACAACTCCTCTGATGATTCAGAAAATACGAAAGTTTGCTCTCAAAGGATCAAAAGAAGTAGAAGCAAAAGATATGAGACGAGAAAACAAAAACAACGGGTTGAAATCGAGGAGAAAGCAAAAAAGCTATTCCAAGAAAAGTTGAAAGAAACTGGAAGTGAAATCAAGGAAACAACCGTGAAATTTGGAGGATCCATTCTGGTTGATAAAAGTTTTGATCCTATTAATGCAGCCTTGGAAGCCTACCAAGCAGGACTTAAAGCAGGCCAAAACATGAAAAACAAATGGAAAACTATCTTTCACCAGACATGGAAGCAGCTAAGCTGGAAACTTATAAAAATTTGATAAGAATCACACAAGAAATTCTAGGAAAACAAAAACCCAATCTTGAAAGTATCACAAACCCTAAGGAGCTTGTGGTAAGAGACACTAAAGAAAAACCCGATGTGGTGGCAGAATCCCACCTTGAAACAAAATAACTAGAACTTATTGTGCCGGAGATCAAAGATGCCTTAGACGAAATTCCATTCGTAGAGGAAGACTATCCAAGACACTTATGGGAAAAAGTTAGAGAGATCAATGATGGGAGCCTAACTCTAAAGTCTGCTCCTATAGAGAAAGTTTGGTTGGATAACGTACCTTCTGATATGAATATGGATGTACAATCCTTGTATGGGGATTGCGGATTTGAAGCTTCAGGAATGTCGAAACCATCGACCTTAAAAACATTACCTTCTTACTTGGGAGATAAAGAAGATGAATCCATAGTGTGTAAAACCACTCAAGTAAAAAAACATACCCTAGAAGTAGACAATCATGTGTACACCTATCCAATGCACTCTTACCTTCGGAGAACTATTAAAACTCAGACCATATTTATGGAATGATCTACAGAAAAACCCTAGAGAAGGTGGAAATAACGGGGCTAATTTCAAAAAAATTGGAAAATTTTAAAAAACAAATGGACAACAAAGAGATTCAATCTGTTGCAATGAAAAAAGTCAGAGAATATTACGAAGGGGAAGAAGAAAACACCACCCTCCCAGTGAAATATAATGACATTGAAACTATGGAAATACTAGACAGTGGAGCAGGCATAGCCATAGCCACAAAAGCAGTATGGGAATCCTAGGGACAACCAGCCATTAGACAAACTCGAATGAAATTGCAATTGGCTGACGGACACATTGAGGGACCATTAGGAAGGCTTGAAAAGGTGATAGGAAATTCTTGTGGAATTGAATATCAACACACTTTTGCCATAGTAGACTTTGGGAAAAAACTCAATCATGAAATCATATTGGGAAGACCTTTCATGCAACAGGTACAACTTATCCAAGATTGGGGAAACAATTATCTGTACTTGAATCAAGTGGGGTCTATAACAAGAGTAAATCTAAAAGATCACACTTATAAATATGTCTTCAAAACACCCATATAAGAGTTTGATTCAGTCTCTTCGGCTGAAACTAAGCTTCCATCCTAGTTAAACAAAGATACTCCTATTTGGATGTGTGGAGCTTCAAAAAACGGAAGATTAAAACGAGAAGACTGTATTCTAGAAAGGGACTGCACAGATGAAGCCTATATACTTGAACCCTTTCCAGAGCATTTGTTTGAGCCATTTGAGTGGACTCAAAGTTTAGCGACCATGGATGTATGCATCTATGCCTACTCAATTTTGCAATGAGGATGGCTACGACATAATTCCCATCCAAATGATTTCAACCCTCAACATTGAAGACGAAGATGAGGAACCCAAGGACTTGATGAAAGCTCAACAAGTCTTTTCAGACCTCTACTACGATGCAACAGATGAGTTAGATGAACACTTAGCTACCTAGAAGGTTCGAGGTTAGAAAAAGAACATGTGAGAGCTAAGCTACTCTTGAAAGGAGAGGAGGAAAAGATTTTTGACTTTCCCAACCAGAAATCAAGAAGACAAAAATGGTAAAGACGAAAAAGAGATACCAAAAACGTGAAAACACGACCTATGCCATTAGTCTCCAGTGGAACACAATTCCTGATGCAGATAGATGCAAATGATTGTGTCAAGGAGAAGGAGACCTAACATAAGGAGAAGAAGAGCTTTGCTAAGATTGCTAAAAGAATACCGAGATATCTTTGCTTGGTCTTACAAGGATCTCAAGGGTGTTGATCTAGAAATCTGTCAACATACAATACCCATGAAAGATGATGCAAAACCAAGTAGACAGAGGCCATACATGTATAATGAAACATTTGCCAGGAAGATAAAACATGATCTTGAAAAACTAAAGGAATCCGAATTCATTTATGAAATTGATCACACAGATTGGGTGTCTCCAATTGTGGTAGTACCCAAGAAGAATGGGAAATTACGAGTGTGTGTTAATCTCGCAAAAGTTAATACAACTATCATTAGGGACAACTTTCCTCTTCCAATCACTGAGCATGTTTTAGAATGAGTTGTAGGAAAAGAAGCTTACAACTTCTTAGATGGCTTTTCGGGATACAATCAACTTCTAGTTGACCCAAAAGATCAGTATAAAACTGCTTTTGCAATAGAATGGGATATTTTTGCCTATCGGGTTATGCCATTTGGGTTAACTAATACTTCAGCCACATTGCAAAGGTTGATTAGCCATGCTTTTAAAGAATATCTTAGGAAATTCTTAGAAGTATATATGCATGATCTATGCGTACATTCATCAATCCGGGCTGAACATTTTTAAAATCTCAAAAAGGTATTCAAAAAATGTAGACTTTATAGGATTTGCTTAAATTATGAAAAGTGCACATTCATGGGTAGACAAGGAAGAAATTCTTGGACATATAGTGTCCAAAAATGACATAACTACTAATATTGAAAAAATTCATGTCATTGCTGATTTGCCTAGACCAAAAACAGTCAAGGGAGTACAAGCTTTCATGGGGCATTGTCCGACGGTTCATCTCCGTGTACGCTATAATTGCAAAACCCATGTATAGCTTGATTACACACTTTGAGTGGACCAAGGCATGTGAAGAATCCTTCATGAAGCTTAAGCAAGCTCTCACCTCAGCTCCCATATTGAAAGCACCAGATTGGAATAAGATATTCCACATACATGTAGATGCTTCCAATTGTTCTATCGGTTGTATACTAGCTCAACCAGGAGACGCGAAAAGTGACTTTCCTATTTCTTATGCTAGCCAACAGCTGAATGGTGGAAAATAATTACACCACCACTGAAAGGGAAGGATTAGGAATAATTTATGCCGTTAAAAATTAAAGACAATACCTATTAGCCAAGAAGTTTGTGTTCTTTGTAGATGACCAAGATTTGTTGTATTTGGTCAACAAGCCATGCAACACATGAATAGTGAGATGGTTCACCATTCTTCTGGAATTTGATTTCACTGTAATTGTAAAAAAGGGCACTACACATCAATGAGCGGATCATTTGTCAAGGATTTTTTCAGAAGAATCACCTAAAGGGGTAGACGATGATGGTGTCATTGATGACAATAGCTCAAGTGGATTCACAAATACCACTTCATATTACGATGGGATTAATCGAGCAATCGGCTATGTATCAATTACTAGCTGGTAGGCTATACAAAAGAAATCGAGATGGAATATTGCTCTTATGAATTAATCTTGAAGAAACAAAACAATACCTAAGTCAAGCACATGTTACCATAGTAGGACTTCACTTTGCAGAAGACCAACTATGCAACGGATTTTGAGACTTGGAGTATTTCGGCCGACTATGAGGAGTGATGTTCGATCTTTTGTAAAGGATTTTCCTCAATGTCAAAAACAAACACCCATACCTCATGTAATATTGTTTCAAATGTCACCTGTTCCTAAGTGGAGTAACTATTTGTCTACTTACTTATCAAGCCGAACATTTCTTGAGGATACGAGTAAACGCCGTCAAAGAGAAATTGAAACTGAAGCAAGAGACTATGCTCTTATTGGGAACCAATTGTATCGGAGAGGTAAAGATCAACATTTGCGTCTTTGTGCAAATGAAGACGAATATATTCTGATTATAGAATAAGCACATGCTGGATTAGCTAGAGGTCACTTAGTGAGACCACCGCAAGAGCAATCTTGATGGCAGACATATGGTGGCCAACACTTTTTGCAGATTCCAAATAATATGTTCGAAGTTGTGATGCTTGTCAACGAGCAAAAATGCCAACACGTGTAGATAGCATGCCCTTAAGACCAATGATGGGGGCTAGATCTTTTGCAAAATGGGGTATAGATTTTGTTGGTCCAATACAACCACCTGCTTACAGAACCCAAGCTCAATATATCATTGTAGCTACAGACTATTTGACCAAGTGGCACGAGGCTAAAGCAACTCAAAAGAATGATTCCAGAACCACTGATGCATTCTTATATGAGTATGTATTCATGAGATATGGACTGCGAAATGGAAATTATCAGTGATCGGAGAACTCATTTCCTCAATGAGGTAATCGAGTATTTGCTTAATGATTTTATGGTCATCCATAACAAATCGGCTCCCTATAACCCACAAGCAAACAGACAAGTTGAGCATACAAACAAAATTCTTAGCTCGGTGCTGACTAAAGTGGTTAGTAAAACTGGGAAATGAATCTCCATGATGCTCTATGGGATTATCGAGTTTCATTCAAAACAACTTTAAATGCTACACCCTTAACCTTGTTAATGGTCTTGATGCCAGATTACCAATAGAATTTCTATTTCCGACATTAAGGGTAACAATGAATCTTGAGTGGACTGGACATGAATTGTTAGAAAGACTTGAAGCTTTGGAAAAGCTAGATGAGCAAAGGCTATCTGCTGTAGCTTACATCTATGCACAAAAGCGGAAACAAAAATAGTTTTTTGATTCCCACTTAATCACAAAAATATTCAAGAAAGGGGACTTAGTTTTAGTCTATTCCCTTAAGCAACACATTTCCAAGTTTAAGAAAAAGAGAAAAGGACCGTTTATCATTGAATATGTATCTCCATGTGGAGCCGTAAAATTGTCCACCCTAGATGGTGAACGAATGGCTAATTGGATTAGTGGCTGTCATTTAACACTAGTTTGGTACCAAAACAAGACACTTTAAGTGTCCTTTTTTAACAAATTTAAATTAAATGCTACTTGCATTAGACTATACTCATCCAGTTAACCTTCATAAGACTGCGATTGACGCTTTGAAGAAATCGCCTTTATAAGCTCAAGAAAAAATGAAGCGACCTTGTAGAAAATTTTAGGTGACTCTTCCACAATTTTGCTATAGATAATTGAAAGTTTCACGTGCAAAAAAATATTACTTTGAAGTATATAAAATAATGGAAAGTTCCATGTGTTGATATGGTCATTTCAAGCATATCGTGTATACAAAGGAAAATATGTTTTTGATGAATTTTGTGAGTTTTGGAAAGTGATAAATTGTTTTCCCTTTCCATTGAGCACTCAAGGTGGCAAGTAGAAGGGCTTTGGTATGCAATAAGTATTGGATCATTTTAAATATTAAAAACTGCACGAGAGAAAACTTTCATATTTTCATTCTTGAGAGATAAGCATTCAAAACCTCAAATAATATCAAACTTTCCATGTAGATCAACTAAATGTATCAAAGTATGTGGTACATACACAACGGAGGTGCCTAAAACCTTGGTTTCAATGTTATTATGGAGAACTCAAGATTTTTAAGAGTTTTTGTACGATGAAAAATTCAAGATAGAGTTCAAGCAACGAGATTTACTTGAGTTAGGGAGCCCAAAAAATACGTAGTTTCTTGTTTTGAATATATAAAGTCATTTGTAGTTGTCAAATTGCACTAGAATAGTACAATTTCATGAGGCGACCTTAGGAAGACCAAAATTATGCTCTTATTCAGCACGTGCTCAAGTATGACATTATGTCTATAGCTTACATGTGACTTGAAAACTTATTTTTGAAGTACATTCCATTGTTTTGTAACACTAAATGCTAAGACTTGGCTTTTATAAACATAAAAAAGGCAATCTCTACAAAAAGATATTATAATTTTATGATTTTTTTGCCAAAACAACTTGAAATTTTACTAAAATTTATGTCTTAGAACTTACGAGAAATCTCTCCATACAAATTGTATTTTGATATGGAGAAAAATCCAGTGTTTTCTTTCCCTCATAACCAATCTATGGTAGAAACAAGGTGTAAAAAACTTCTTCTTTCTAGCTTGACAAATAAATTGCTAAAACATGGTAAAAAACAGGACACTTTAGTGTCTTAAGACACTCAAGTGTCCAATTACAGAACTAGTGTTAAAGAAATACAATTTTCCGCTAACCAATGAATTGCTAGAAAGAATACATGCAGCCATGGAAAGGAGGATTAAACAACAACAGGTTATTGATGAATCCCAAGAGGAAGCTCGACTTCGGATACTCAAATGGAAAGCTGCTCTCAGGAATCAACAGATACCGATTCCCATCAACACTTTGAAAATAGATGACCGACAATGGGAATTACCTAAAGATGCAGTTTCGATAGATGATGATTGGTTAGACGGAATGGACCTGTGCATCAAAGTACAGCTCAACAATCATAGCACGAATGCTTTGGTCGACACAAGAGCTAGAGTAAATGCAGTCAGTTATTCCACGTACAAGAAGGCAACGAATCAAGCATTGAGAGCGGTAGGAATATCGACAATGAAAGGATGCAACAAGAACCCAACCCCAACATTGGGAGTAGTCAACTTGAACGTGATAGTACATGGATGTTCATGTCCTCATTAGTTAGTATGCTTACCAGATGAACACATGAATGAGATGATGATTCTTGGAATTCTCTGGATGTGGATGTACAAAGCAGTACCAGATTGGGATACAAATCCGCTCAAGCTATCACCTAAAGGCGGGCAACTCGTTGTTCCAATTGCACCAAGCAAGGAGGAATGGAAAGGAAGCAATCAGTAGACCAAACCACGAAGTAATCAATCTTCTCCATACCTCGACAAGAAAATGCTACAAGTAGCATGCAAGGAGTCATGCAAATTTGGGTACCAAAAGCACAACTTAACGATAAACCGATTCAAATATGGGTGCCCAAAACTTCACCGAAAAAACAAAAGAAGGTTCCAAGGGTAAAAGCACAGAGATACGCATCTCCCCGCAAGGAACCTAACTTGAAATGGATTTGGAAGAAAAAGAAGTACTTATCTTCTCCACAAACTGTAAGATCAATCAAGCAATGGCGAGTTAAGTCTCAAAAGACTCCACCACACCATACAACACCAAGCAAACCAAGCTACCAATGGTGAGAAAAAGCTCAAAAACAAACAAAACTGCTACCAACAGCCCAAGCAATCAGTGTGCTGAAGCATCCTGATGGTACAATAAAACAGAGAGCACATAAACTACAAGATTTGCTCTTTAGAAGAGAGCATCAGAAAGCCTCGACATCAGAAACCCTTGAGTTAATTACTCAAGACCCACCTATTGCACAACATGGTGTTTTCAATTGCATTGATCTTCAAATCATGAGAGAGCCAACCACGGCTATCCATAGACATGATTGTTTAACCCATGCACACAGTCATCTCGGAGTACACTATCTAGGAGGGGTGGAAGGGCACAAGGGCAATGTTTAAGGAGGGAGGAAAAAGTTCAATGTTTAACGTGTGATTTTTGAAAAATTACCTAATAATTCCCTTATAATTTATCATCAAGGGACATCGATAATATCTTCCCGATGAGTGTAAATTGTGTATATACTATCAGAAAATCATTAAAAATAGTCCTTTTTTGTTATTTTTTTATCATTTTTTATCATTTTTATTGATAATGAGACTTAAAAATAAAAAAATCCAACAAAAAATAATAAAGTTGTGTTTTTCAATGGATCTTCATAATTGTTGAATTTTCACTTTATTTTTTTAGAGAATTTTGTTATTTTCTTTGATTTTTTCAATAAACATATCAAAAATTAATAATAAATAGCAAGGAAGCTCAGATGTAAAAACTGAAGACATGATGGTGATAAAAAAGAGAAGGACAAGCACAAAAAGTTTCAATGAAATTAGAAGATGGAGACAGAAAGCCTAAATTAAGCGGCCAGACCTACTTTTGCAAAATTCTTGCGGAATGAGCTACAAGAATCCGATCAAGGAAATTTGTCTAACATAGATTTCATGTCCTAGTAGAACTAACGAGGGAATCTGGGTAAAATTGGTTTGGGAAGTCTGGGTCTAGATATCCAAGGTAGGCTAAAACCACCTCATTTCCACTTGTGGCCTTTGCAAAGAGAGCTTTTCGACCTCTTTCGTGCGTCTTTTTCAGAGTCTAGAGTTGCCTGTCCTAGAAGTTTCGTTGCCTTTGGATGTCATTTGATGCTGTAACGGAGGTGATTTGTTTGCCGATGAGCGATTGGATTTTGGTGATTTCAGTCACTTGAGTGTAGCTTGAGTTAGATGCAAGTTGTTAGTTGTTTTCCTAGAGATTGACAACCTCTTGTAGCCTCTATGCACTAGTCAAGTCAGCTTCATCCCATGGATTTACAATTTAATCGTGGTTTGCACTAATACTGCAATAAGATAGAATGGTGAGGTTAGACATGTGTCCCACAGTATCCCAACTCTTTGACAGTGTAACTAGAAAAAGATATTGCTTCACAGAATCATCAAAATTGATTTTCTACGCACTAGCTGAACGAAAATAGTGTTGAACTCATTAAGATGATTGGACATGGACGTCCCTTATTTTATCTTAAGATTAAAAAGCTATTTTAGTCAATAAACCTGAAAAATTGTGATCTTTTTCTCATACAGATCGCATAACTTCTTGAATTTAAAATATCGGCTCTTTGACAAGGTCAGCATCATGGTAGACCTCGCAAGTTCATCCAGCTCCAACTAGTAAATATCTGACATCCCTTTTGGTTTGAAACCGTTTAATTTGTATGGGACTAGTTTGCTTCTTTAGCACCAATACATTGTAAATCTTCTCCTTCCAAAATGGGGAATTGGTGCCACTCAACTTCTCGATGTTGAACAATGATCTCTCGGATGAAGTCGTAAACAAGAACTCAACAAAGAAGCTCCAAAAAAATAGATAACCAGAACTTGAAGAAAATTAGACAGAGTTTAAGCAAAAAAATGAACTCTCATCAACTACCCAAAATTTAGAAAAGTAACAAAAATTGTCATTGTATGTTGTTAATGTCCCCTATGCGTTACATTGTCTCTGATACACTGTCAAATTGGGCATATGCATAAAGTGTATCAATACCTCAATGGCAGACTAACAAGAGCATACCATTATTGATCTACGCTCACAAAATATTCATCCTAGGATTGATGTAGAGAATGGTCTTGCCGGGGGATTTCTCAAGTACCTAATCTACCAAAAGGATCTTGGACATGAGAATCTTCGAGCTTCACAAAACCTCACCACCATGACCCTCACAAAGGCTATGCATAAATTTCAATCAATACATGAACCTCATAAGATCATACATCAACCACAATGATAGTAGCTGTGACCGCAGTGGCGGTTTGTTTGATAATCCGACCCACAAGATCTTATACATAAAAAATGCATATGACAAAGAGATTGCAACAGAATCTACAAAGTACAAAATGTGCCAACAATGTCTTGTAGCCTATAATAGAGAGTCTTCAACCATTTACACTTTTATAAGCACTTTTACCCTACAACATGGAGTCAAACAACCCAAATGTGCAGAAATTGCAGAACCTACTACTAACCGGGAAAAGACGAAATCGCATGTGCAGCACTTGTAGAGCCAAAATGGGGCCCGAAAGGAGTCAACACTACGAGAAATCCCTATAAGATAATTTCTAGATACCAAATATGAGGGAAATCAAGGGAAGTTACCCGTACATCCCTACGACACTGTGTAGAGTCTGAGACCTGCTCTGATACCAGTCTAAGGTGCAATGCAAGCATGGAGTGCAGTGAAGTGAAGTAGAGAAGAAGAGGAGACAGAGATGTAGTGGACTCACTCAGAATAGTGAGCTAGGATTTTAGTCCTTATTGTTTTGTATAGTATGAATGGTCAGTGTTAGTGTCTGACCACCCACTTACTTAGGGCTAGCACATTGAACTTTACCACCACAACACTTAGACCATCCAAATCTTCTTTCATAATGATCTCTAGTGCTCTGGAATTTGAGCAAAATTAACTATACTTTACATTTGTATCCAACAATGAATACTTGTCATTCTCTATATCCACAAATTGATTGTCCTCCTCAAGATTTTTAGCTAGGATAGCAAGAGTGTAGTCCTCTTTGATATTAAAAATCATCTGAATACTAGTCATTAAAACATAGTTCCTGACATCAATAGGAAAGGATGGTAGTAAAGGCATTAGAATGACCTCATTTGCTACATTATTGAGATCTTCATCTAGCACATGCATCCTGGTAACTTGCTTCTTAGCTGCATCAATATCTGTGCTTTCACTTTCCTCCATCTCCTCATCAATATTAATTGGCTCATCATGATCATCATCATCTTTGTCCTCTAGTGCTAATACTTCCTCTCGGGTTGCATCTTCTTCTTCTTCTCCTCCATCCTCTATCAAAACATGTAGATAGCACACAAAGCCACAATAATTCTTAACGACACAATTTTTTTGATGGTGTACAATACACCGACTTAGAGTTCTCTTCTTACTATCAGAAACCTTTGCAGTGTCCCTATTGAACTTACCATGCAAGCGACTAGTAGAAAATACATCACTGATATGCATATACTTCTCGTTCGTCGATGATAATCCCATTACTGCCACTACCACCAGTGAGGTCAAAGAAGGCCTGCTCCTTCTCCACAAAATAAGACCACAAATTAGACAGTACGAACTGCTCAATTGAAACTTCATAAGATTTTTTTTTTGCTATGTCAGGATGTTGATTATGCAGACCCAATTTACACAAGAAATTGAAATGACTTGCATTCAAATTTTGGACAGCACTCTCCATGAGAATCTCCTCTTCTTCAATATCAAAGGCATCCATGTGCACACACAATAAAACTTGGGATCTCTAAACTTTTCACACATTACTTCAAACAAACCATGTTGCATTATTTAAAAAAAGTGTTAAAACATACTCATCTAGATATTACAAAAAGTGTTCACTACAACAAGAACGCTGACAATAAATTTCCAAAATATTGACTCTCATCGCTTTTCAATGAATAGTGCGTTAAAATGGAAGTCAATTTTGAACAATTCAATACAATGCAAAAAGAGCAATAAAAAATTTCATACAAATCGTGTTGCCTTCTAAAAAATATATTAGACCATACTCTTCAAGATATTACGAAGAAATATTCACGACAATGCGAACACCCACCATATATTATCAAAATATGGTCGCTCTTCGCTCTGTGGTTCAAAGTGCATTGAAAGAGACGTTTACTTTCCACAATTCAATACAATGTGGAAAGAGACCTGAATAATCTCAAAATGTCGGTTCTTTGCATTGAAGTAAATAAAATTAGGAAAAAAATGGACTCTCCATGGGCCTTGTAAGAATCCCTAATTTAAAGGAAGCCTGCCAAGATTAAGGGGGACAAAAGCTTTGAATGGGGCTATTTTGGTAGGGTCTCCTTCACCTTTGACCCTAAAAAGGTAGGGGGAAGGGGGGGGGGGGGGGGGGGGGGGGGGGTAACCATTTAAAAAGTAGGGAAGGGGGGGGTAAACCATTTGAAAAGTAGGGGGGTAGGGGGTCTTCTCTCTCTACCTTTTTGGCCAACTTGTAAGTGGCCTCTTAACTCTCCCATGCCACCTAAGCAAATCCGTGGGTCAAAGAGGTCAAAAAAATGACTTTTTTCAAAAACTTTCAAAAAAACTCTATTCCCCCCTAAAAAGTACCCCCAACATATACACATAATAAAAAAAAGTTTTTTAAGTTAAATTACTCAAAATTCAACATTTTTTGACTCCCTCCAAACTTTTAGAAAATTCCCTCCAAAATTGAAAACTCTCTCTCCTAATCTAAGCTCCTCTCCTACATCCATCCCCCTTGCTCCTGCACCTGCTGCTGCACCTACGCACCCATCTCTCCATCCTTCAAGCTCCATCTCTCCATCCTACAAGCTCTATCTCTCCATCCTTCAAGCTCCATCTCTTCATCCTAGAATGCCTCTTGACGACGTGACCAATGTCCCAGCAAGATCTTCACGTGGTAGGTCTCCAGGGCTTTTCCTACGCCTACCTCAAGAGTATGTTCCGACAAAGAAAACATGCTTGGGTACATTACCTTCAGCCAACGAACGCCGCGCTCAAGGGGAGAAGAATGTGGATCTCTGGACAGACGGATGCTTGTATCCAAAGGATCCTTCTCTCAATGTTCATCCATCTTTTACAAACATTCCATCACTGTTGCAATACGTTGGAAATGGAGAGCAAGGTTTGTTGGGCTACTGCAAGAGACTCAACAAACACGAGATTGCGCGGTTCGAGATCTACTTGCGTCATTGGCAGTTGCTCAATGGGAGTTTCCACAATCTTCAAGCTCAGATGAAAATAGCTACTAGTGCGCTTGAGGAGGCAAAGAGCACCATCACAACCAAGGAAAATGTAATTAAAAAGCTTGAGGATACTCTTTCACACATGAAGAGTACTGCCATGGGAGGTAGGGTGAAGAAACGAGAGTTGTCCTAAATTCAGACTCTTGCACCACGTGGAGGTGCAAGAAAACGAAGGGTGACAACTATGAGGTAACATGTTCTATCCCTCATGTTGTTTAAGTTTAATACGACTCATCATTGTTGTTTTGGGCAATAGGAACTTCGTCCAAGAAACGTGCGGCGGCGAGAATGCGTCAGCTAGGGCTACTTTACTTTGTTCTTGTTTCAACAAAGAGGATTTTATTGGGATGCTTGATGCTCCAGAGGAAAAACACTTGAAAGACGCAATCACTAAGAGAGTTCTTAGAGATTTTTCTAATATTGTCACTGATCTAGATGTTCAGGATATTTGTGATGCTGTTGAGATTAGTACCAAGGGCTATCAAGCAATACATCAAGTGTTAAAAGATGCATTAAAAAGTCGAGGAGTCACGGAAAACCTATTCCCACTTCCTCACAGAGTGAAGAATGCCAAGAAGGTGTCAAATGAAGATGTTGTTCACCGATTAGGGGACTACTTGTATATTGAAGACATGATGCCTCTTCAGCCGCTCCGTAGCAAATCACAAGGAAGGAAGGGCCGCGGGAAGGGAAGCGGTGTTGTTTCTAACAGTGTGTTGCGGACCGAAGGGTTTGTTTACACCAAATTCAACAATATCTTTGTGGACTTGATACGATTGCATCAATCCATGGCTGTTTTCTACAATTTGAGTGATGCAGGTTAGTTTAGAGTTGCCTACATGCTCTATGATGTGTCATAACATGCATTCTGAGGCTTTATGTTGTTGGCAGTTCTTGAAGGCAAGCTTGTGTTCGTGCCGAAGTTGGATGAGTGTGTAATTGTTAAAGGGAGAAAGTTGGAGATAATGAGCATCACGCTTATGAATGAAGCCCTAGCTTATGCCAAGCAATCTTGCAGTTTGAGTGAAGCAACAAAGCCCTCTTTTAGTGTGCAATCAGAGAAGGATATATGGTGGCTTGGTGCAATTGAAGTTCCGAAAGAGACACATGAAGTCCTTGCATGGATTTTCAGTAGAATCCCATGGGTCACAGAGGTCATTAAAGCTCAAATAAATTGTGAGAAGCTCATGGTTCCAGGACATGGGGAGTTTGATGTTGAATGGCATTTAGGTGGTGATCTAAAGACCATAAAGTGCATGCTTGGATGCAAACAAGGTGAAAATTCTTTACTTCCCTGTCCATTCTGTACGAAAGGGCACAAGACAAGTCGAGCAACTCAAGTGGAAGGTCAGGACGATGATAATGATAACCATATAAATAGGGAGTGGCAAAGTTCGGTTCTTTCATGTGATATGCTGCAGGTGCCCAATAGGGATAGCAAAGATCCTGGGTGGAACCCCATAATTCCCTTCTCCCTCAACAATGTTCACTTTTGCACATTGCATGCGTTTATGCGAATATTTGATAGGATCTGAAAGCATCACATTGATTATGATTTCACAATGAAGCCCCTTCAACGGTCAAAAGACTCCTTGCAGGGGGTGGAGACGCTCCTTAATGAGATTGGATGTCACCGATCAAGGGTGAACATTGTAGCAGAGACTTGTAGGGAGAAGACATATGAGGTGGCACAGAAGGTTTCCATGAATGGAGCTAAAGCACGTTGATTTTTCAAGAAGATGTCAAAGTCTCCAATGCAGGTGTCCAAGGCAAGTGTCGATCTAGTAAGTGAGAAGCGGTGGGAGTTGTGGAAAGATTTGTGTTCATGCACGACGGAAAAAGATCCCAATGTGGAGGTTGCTAACCAACGCAAGCTAGTATGGTCATCCTTTCAAAAGGTTGTGCAATTGATGAATCTTTCAAGCACCACCGTTGAGCAGCGAGAGGAGTTCAAGAAGGTGCTTTATGAATTCACAAAGGACGCTAAGGACGGATGGTCTGAAAGCAAGATTACACACTACATGGTTTGTTTTAATGGACTTAATACATATGCAATGTTTGAAAATGTAACTTTTCTATTCGCTTATCTCCTTTTTGGTTGTTTTAGCACATTCTCTATGCGCATGGTTCATACTTCATGGACCGCTATGGTTCGCTTGATATATGGACTACACAAGGCATGGAGAAGTCTCACTATCGAGAAAAAGGAGTCTACTTCAAGAAAACTCGGCATGGTGGTGGTAGTTCACACTCCAACTACCTCCAAGAGATGTTTAATTGGTTTTATAGGCACACCTTTGGGAGAACTCGTACTATTGAGAATGCAAGAGAATCGATGTTAGCAAAGTAGTTACGCAACGCTTCCCGTACTACAGCATCCGAGAAGTGGAAACGCTCGCGAGCGTCCCTTGGCCACGAAGCTTGGCATGCAACTAAATATAAAAAAGGCAGCGTTTTGGCGTCGCGTCAGCCGTCCGCATGATCCTGGTTTAGTTGTTCAGTTCAATTGCTTTATTTGAGTTTCACTCAATTGGACGCATAGTGTGAAAGGGCCCAAATCTCAAAAAAACCTATTTAAAGGTTGAAGGGGCTCATTTTGTCATCTCCTCTACTAGGTGCAACCATGGCACGAACAAAACAAATGGCTAGGATTGCATATCTAGAGGGGCCGGATGGCCAACGACTCAAAGGTATAGCAACAGAAGCTGGAACTTCACAAGCTCAAGGTGAAGTCCACACAGAAGAAGCTGGAGCTTCAAATCAGCATGGCCAGTCCTCTACAGCAGCAAAAGAGCGACGGAAGCATCGTCTTGTTGTCTATTCATCGGACTCCAACGATTCTGATGGCAACATGGAGGATGAGAGCAATCAGGGAAAAGAAAAAAACAGTCAAAAGCAGCCGCCAGAAGGCTCCGAAGAGACACAAACGGATGAAGATGCCCCATGGGTTGGCGTCCAAATACAAACTTATCAGGCTCACATGTCTATTGGGGGTAAGACACTTCCTAAAGGGAGTGGACCTACACCATCACATCCGGTCGATAGTGAAGAGCACGAATCAGATGAAGAGTGGGTGGAATCTGATTATGAGGTGTTGGAAGTGCCTGTGCAGAAAAAAAAGAGAAAGAGCATTGTCTACATGAAGAGGAAGCAAGCTGCCCCGACTCGTGCCAAAAATGCACCTCCACGTCGACCTCAGAAGGTACAAAAGTGCAGCCGTGATTTTGCGGAGATTCGACACTATCAAAAGAGCACGGAGCTCTTGATTTGGAGGGCCCCTTTTGCAAGGCTATGCAGGGAGGTTTTGCAATTGTACAACACTCTGTTTCGGATGGGTGCCGTGGCCATACAGGCAGTCCAAGAGGCAGCAGAGCAATATTTAATTGGCATATTCGAGGATTCTAACCTCTGTGCCATCCATGCAAAGCGTGTAACCATTATGCCCAAGGATATGCAGCTTGCTCGCCGTTTGCGCCATGAGGAGTAGCTTGTAATTAGGCATCAACCATTTTGTATTTACGGAACTCCAAGATTGGGAAGAATTTGAATACAAGCGTCTTTTGATTCTATATCCCACTCTGTGCATTGTATTGGGAAGAATTTGAATATAAGCGTCTTTTATTGTATACCCCAGTGCGCAATGTATTGTTTTAATTCTGCACCATGCAATGTAGCAGTGGTTCAAGTTTTGTCTACCTTCTATTGTATGTATGTAGCCATTAGCTTGTTATTGTGAAAAATTGCCTACGTTTAGCACCTTGGCTAAGTGGGGCATGCACTTCCTGATGTATCCATGCTATGTGACTCACTATTGCATGGCAAAAACATCTACAAAGTGTTCAAAATGGCTTGGAATTCCCCCAAGTTGGCTGCCACAAGGGTGCGCATTTGGGGCTTCCAGAGGCCTATGGATGGACATAATGTGCGCCCTTGTGGGAGCCTCTCCTAGTGCTTTGCTGACACTCTCCAGTGGTTTCCAGACAATTTTGACAAGCAATAAGTATGTTTTGTTTGCTTCAATGCTTCAATTAGCATAGATGCTGCTGGAATTCATCCCCCCTTAGTCCATGTCAATCCTAAACTCCAGAAAGGGCTTAGATATTGCCACAAAGTTTACTCTTGTGGTTTGTTAATACAACTTTAGGTATCTGGGGCAAGATGGGCTTAAGGTTACCTGGGTATCCATGTCTTCCTGTTTTGCAGCTGGGTATTATTGTTTTCTCACTCTGTTTTGTAACTTGATATGCTCCTATTCTCCAAGAAGGGTTTAGATATTGCCACAGTTTTGTGGTTTGTTAATACATCTTTAGGTATCTGGGGCAAGATGGGCTTTAGGTTACCTGGGTATCCATGTGTTTCTCTTTTGCAACTGGGTATTAATGCCTTGAAACTCTGTTTTGTACTTGGGTATGCTCTTAGATGTGTCCAAATTCATCTTCCACAAGGGCGCGCATTTGCACACTTCATCTGCTGATGGAAAGCCCTAATGCGCGCCCTTGTGGCAGCATTGTTTAGGCACTTCCAAGCCCTTTACTAGGCACATACATAACTTTGGAAGCCTAGAAATAACAAAGTATATATTTTTTAAATTTTAATGCCTGCCAAACCCTTTAGTAGTCATAGCAAAAATTATGGTGCTTCTCATACACAATGGAAGCCCAACATATAAGAAATTCAAAACCTTGCAAGAAAGAAAGTCATAGACAACAAAAAGTAGTTTCATTAAAGAAATCAATGCTTTACATGATATCCGGCTTTTGATTTAGGATCTTTCTAATTACAATTTTCTGGCGCTTGGCCTTTTGGGGTGGCTCCCTGTTAAGTAAAGTGGTTGTGATTTCTTGCGTGTCATTAACCCCTACAGCTTGGTTCATGCCGACATGGGCAATAAGGCGCCCGCAAAAGTTTACACTAAAAGTGGATATTGCAAAATCTTTCTTTACAAGCACTACAAGGTTGGCCGTTTGGGCAAGTGTTGTTAAACACAACGCCTTGGAGAGTGAACAGAGAGAAAAAATGTTGTAGCGACCATTGGGAGAGTAGTCGGCATGGACAAACACCACGACACCAGTGGGAAGTCTGCTGAGGTAGTGAGCAAGTGCGGCTTGAGGTCCAAACGACGTCCTCCTCTCCCCTGACCGTTGCGCCCAGGCGTCAACCTCCAGAACATCCTACAAAACATAGGTTTTCTGAGATATAGCACAGAATTATAATATAACATTAACAAAATCATTTGTAACAATCAAATGTAAGTGAGCATCTATACCTCTTGTCTACCATCCTCCTCATCAGCATCCGGGTGCAAGTAAAGATCCACACTTGACTTCCCCTTTGGATCAAGAAAAACAGGTGTTGCAGCAGGTGGTGGTGAATCCACTCTTGCGCGTTTAGCCAAACACATGGCTTGCATAGCCACAAACTCCTCCTCAGAGACCTTGGCGTGCTCGGCCGCTGCCACCTCGGCTTATGCGATCGCTACTGTGTCCGCCAAAGTATTCCCCATGGGCAGTAGGAGATCATCGTCATGGGAGGTGGTGGTATCAAGCTCAAACTTTCCATGGGCATCGAGGATGGGGAAACACTCATCCATGCAAAGCTCGAAGGATTTCTCCAGATCGTGCATAAACACAAACTCCTCCCCACCCACCACAATGGAGGAGAAGCGGGTAATCTCTACCTCAGGGATGGCATCCCGAGTGGCGGTTCCTTCTGGCGGTCCCGAGGATGAACCGACTGATGGAGAGGCCTCCAAGAGGCCTTGAATCCCTACAGGGTAGGTCAAGGCAAGCGTCCTCTCCTCTGCGGATGAGTCAATGGCCGCGGGCTTGGGGTCCTTCACATCAGCCAATACCCCACCGATCCGCAAGTGAGGTAGCACTACGTCAGGGCCTGCTGGGCACTCGTGAAGGAGGAAGATCATTATGGCCTGAACAGAGAAAAAAGTGTTTCTGATCCTTCCCTTACGCATTGCTCGCACATCATCAGCTTCAAGCCGCACATATTATCCAGCGGGTTGTGCTATGGTGGCAAAGCGTGCAAGCCGTTGATGAAATGGCCTGTCCCCTTGGTAGATGTGGTGGAGAAGGCCTTCAGGGACCCATTGCCCTGGTCAGTTTGGTAGCTCAACAATGAATCTCCCCATGCACGTGGAAATGTATGAAGTAATGTGCTCAAGAGATTGAGAGTGGAGGGTCAAGGTGGTTTCCAAGTCGGGTTGGGTTGTGAAAAATGCTTGAAGCTCAGGGAGATTTGCATGCCCAACCTCAGTAAGGAATGCATCTAAAGCACTAGTAGCATCCATGTCTTCTCTTTGCGTGATTGTGTATTCTAGGTCTCTCTGCAATGCTGGGATGAAAATGGTGAAATGAGGAGGTGGTCCTCCTTATATAGACATATTCTATCTCGAAAAAAATAAAAAATATGGATTTAAAAAATAAATTTACACCACCTTAAAACTCAAGTACAAAATCAAGTACAACACCTTAAAACTTTTCAAAATCTTTAATAAAATATCCAATATATAAACGATTAAAGTTACAAGCCAATTCACTTAGACAAGATGATTTCGTATGTAGCCCAATCTTTGTAAACAAGCATAGTGGCCTCCATCCGCCTTCCAATCTATACAACCAAAAATGGGCAATCAAAATACAAAAACCCACCGAAAATTAGAAAAGGTAGCTAAGGAAGCACAAAGCAGACCTTACGTTGTTCTAGTTTGAAACTTGCATTACTGACATCCTCGAATCCCATTATGACAAAGTGTTCCCGAAGATTGGCAAGAGTCCAATGCGGATTCACTGCAACCACCTCCACCTCCTTATTGGGCATGCGGACACGAATTTCAAAGGATTGAATCTCTTCGGCTATCAGCTGCAAGGGTATCCATTTTCCACGTTTGTGCATCCACCTCTCATAGCTAAACCGTGCATACAAGGTGCACCTTGCTTTCAAATACCGAAGGCAAAGCTATGTAGGGGACACATTGCACTTATAACGGTCACCATCATGCAAACCGTCAACATAGCCCCAATTGACACCTAGAATGGTGTCCATTGCATCTATGTCAACTTCTTTGCAAACAAACATTGTTGGTGTTTCTACAATCGGTAGAGAGTGGAATGCATGCACAAACAAATGAATGGGACAATGCCAACTTAGTCCCATCGATCTGGTTGCCTTACCAAACTTTAGGGACCCTTGGAAATCTTGCAGCACCTTGCGCTTGAAAGAAAGCAAAGCCCAATGGTCTGGAGTTGGCCATTCTGCACTCTGCAATGAGGGTGTCTCCACGGCTTCTAACCTACCGTAGCTTTGGCTTGCCTTCGGCACCACGTACTTGTGGGAGTACATGAATATTCGCTGCTCGGTAATTTTTTTCGATGAAACATTAGGAAACATAAGCTCCCCAATGTGAGCATGCACAACCATGAACGTGCCTGAGAGGCACTCAAGCGGCTGCTCCTCAACTAAGCTGGATGGAAAAACATCTTTACAAATGTCCTTAGTTAAACATAATGATCACATAAACATAAACATGACATATGCATGGGATAGCTAAACCATGAAATCTTACAATGAGGTGCAAATTGAGTAGAAGCTCTCTTGAGGTGGATCTGAGCTGCACTGTAGACGTGTTGCACGATGGCCACCATTCCGGACTTTGTTTCTTTGAATGTCAATAGCCGGCCCTTCCAATGATGTTCCAATACGCCTCGACACCGTACGTGATGAGGTCCAGCACGTGACAGTTGCATATAGATCCATGCACCCTTCTTGAACACTTGTGGGATCCATACCCCCTCTGAGTCTTTTGTGTTGTGCAACACAATCTCCTCTATCTCTGGTTTGGGCTGTCTATGTGTGGACATGCTTGGGAAGTTGCGCTTAGGAAGGGATTTAAAAGATTTGAGTACTGTGGAGAGAGAATGAGGAGCTGAGGGGAGGGTGAGGTGAGCTACCTATGGTGGCTATGGTGGCTTTGACAGTGGAGATAGAGAAAGAGAGGAGTGAGAGGTAGAGAGGATAGTGGAGCTGTGGGCTATGGAGTGTGGGACTCTAGAGGGTTGATGGAGGTGTGAGAGAAGGGGGAGCTATGGAGAGAGAGGAAGAGAGTGGTGGAAAGCTTTTGGCTATGGCTGCCTTGACTGTAGAGAGAGAATGGGAGGAGGGAGAAGAGGGAGAGTGTGGGAGAGAAAAGTAATGAGGGAGAGAGAGAAAAGTGGATTTTGGGAGAAAAATTTGACTTTTAAAAGTTAGTTTATGTTTTGGGACAGTTTTGGAGGCAAATGGGTCAACTTTGGAACTTTTGAAAAATTTCCAATTTTTTGGGTTTTTAAGCATGCGCGTTTTTTTTTGGGGGGGTCCCTCCTTCTTTTATGACACCTCTCTCCTCCTATTTACCCCCCCCCCCCCCCCCTAGCCTACCTCCCACCTCTCTCTAAGAACCAAGCATTGAAGAGGGAGACAATTAGGCTGCACCCCTACCATTCCTCCCCCTCTAGGTGATATCCCAAGAGCCTTCTCATTGGTTCTCCCTTAAGCCTTCACTAATCAAAAAGGCCCAGAAAGAGTCCATATTTTTCCTAATGATGTCTAATAATTCAAATTTTGCCATCCACAAAAAAATTCTTCTTTTGAGTATAATGTTTTTAATAACATTTGGATGAGTATAAAAAAAGTTCAATCTGATATGGTGAGATATTATAACATGCAAGAAGAAGATTGTGAAGGAAAGCTTATATTTGTTATGAAACTGGATGAAGCTCAAATTTAGCAATGTCAAAAATTGGAAAGAGTATCCATATCCCTAATGAATAGAGCATTGGATTATAGCCAGGGTAAGCTCAATTCCCCATACCACAAAAGTCAATAAAAAATAGAGCTTTGGTGGATTGGAGCAACTCAAATACCAGTAGAAAATATAAATGGCTCTTTTTGCACACCAATATCCCTTTTATTATACAGGATCAAAATGTAGGTGACAACTCCGTGTAGATGTCTTGGGTGAATTCATTGTAGAATGGCACTTGAGTGCCGACCTAAAAGCACTAAAGTGCATTTTTGGTGTATGTGGAGGTGCCAATACCAAATATCCATGTATGTATCGCATGGAAAGCACTGGAACGAAAGGATGGCTTGTAGAAAACGAGGTTGAAAGACCACCATCGAGAAATAGTGTGAACGTCATCGACTACCCATCGTCTTCTATGATTTGGGATCAATTCTAGCAATAGATTTAAAAAATGGACACATATGTTCAATGCATGTAGAGATTAGAATCTTGGACAAATTTCTTCAACTCCATCTTGATTATGCATATTCTATTGAACCAAGTAAACTTGGAGACGAGTGCATAGAAAAATGTGAGGCTTTGCTCTCTCGAATGGGTTTTCATGGTGGTCAAGTGCATTTAAAATAGATCCTACTACTTTCAAAAGGAACGGGTGATGTTTTGCAAGATGTTTCAATGGGTGGAGAAAAAGCCAGAATATTTTTGAGCAACGATGACCACAAACAAGTTGACACTATGTGGAACTGCTGGAAGTATCTTTGTGTAATAACAACCAATGTCAAAAGTAGACCAGATGTAGCCAACAAATGCATGGAAGTGTGGCAAAAGCTTGATAATTTTTTGACAGTTTTGAGACAACAAGTTAGCTCTACTACTTCTGCAAATGACTTTAAGAAGACAATAAAGCTTTTAGTGATTGCTATCATAGATGCTTGGGGAGCAAAAGATATCACATATTACTTGGTGAGTATTCAACTACTTTTTAAATTCTGGATAGTGTTTTACATTGCATCCTATGAGCTCAACTAACTTTTAAAAAAAAAAAAATAGCATATTCTGTATCTGCATGGACCATATTTTTCAAAACAAGGACCCCTTGCAACATGGAATACTCAAGGAACGTAGAAATCTCACTATCAAGTGAAGACTTCATTTTTTAGATGTACGAGAAAGGGAGGGGGACAAAGAAGGAGCAATGCACTAAAGGAATTATTCAGTTGGTTCTATAGGAGGCAATTACAATGGACGAGATCCAATAACCATGATGCTCAACTACAAATGGAGATTAATGCTTCACTTTGAAACCTTGTACCGAGTCTTTCTAAAGAGATCCAAATTCAAAAAAGATATTTTTACACAAAATATTCTCAATTTACATCAATTTTTTATTCTTTTGGTATCACTAGGCATGTCACCCCTATATCTTAATAACTTTCTTCTTTTATAGCCCCCAAGAAGGTTGACAGTTGTCTCCTCAGCTGCACTGCTACTGCATAGCTAGAGTAGCAAAGAAAGTATTCTACCCTTCAGGCATTGAATTCTACAGCATACCCAAATATTCTAAGTGTTTCAACTCTCTCAAGTAGCATCATCTTGGTTGCATTGATTTGAAGGAGAGTGTACCCCAAAAACCATGACAATATCTTCAGGGCAAATATTGGCAACTTAGGATCTTCAGAATACTGCATGTGAAAAGCACAGAATGTGGCACTATCCAATGTAGGCATGTAGTGCATGAGAGAGGAGGTATCCCTTCTTGAAGTGCCATCTATTTCTTTCCCTCTTGAGCCTTTAGCTCTCCCAAGAAAATTGTCTTTGTCAAGGAGTTTAATCTGCAAAACAAGAAGTAATGAGTAATTAAAGAAAACTTGAAAAAAAGGAATATTTTAGGAAGGGAGATCAAGGTGAAACTGAATCTACCTTTTGAAACTCATCCTCGGCAATGAGTTTTTCTTAAGGAGATTGCATATTGATCCAATCATCTCTCTTATGTCAACGTCCTTCTTAACTTCTTTTAACTTAAAGTCCCTGTCAAAAGATTGGATGCCAAGCTCAACAAGTCTCTTCTCAAAATCCTCATCTTTGAGAGTAGGTTTCTCCTCTTCCACTTTTTTCATGCATAGAGCAAGTGCTTCAGGAGTAGGAAGAAATAATTTATTGGATGTCTGTAGATCAAGTGTCAAAAACTCCTCTTTTGACTCTTCTTCTGTGTCAATGAAATCTTTGGCCACCTCAAAAGCTTCAACAGAAATGGTTGCAATACAACAATCCTCCCTAATATTAAGCAGACATTGAATATGATGGAGAGGGATATACTCTTTTCCATTGATATAGATGAAGGGAAGGTTTGGAACAGTGAGGAAGGTCTCAGATAGCTCTACCTCCTCTATGGGCTCATCAAGGACAGTACTAGCTCTAAATTGAGCCACATCAAAATTTGAAATCTCCTACTCCTCAGTTGCAACATCAATTTCCTCTTCCTCTAGAATTTCACTTTTCTCAAGCTGCAGGACTGTGGAAATATATGTATTTTTTCCCTCTTTGTCTGTATCTTTCACTTCATCACCTTTGCCTTGCATATCAAATTGAAGGAACAAAAAGAAAAGAAAGGCAACTTCTTTTGGAACAAGGTTGCAAGGCTTTGAATGTACATGACAAGAAATGGTCAGTGGGACAAATCAGAAAATATTCCTAATCTCCTTGTTACTTTGCCTTTCTTAATTGAGTTGGTAGTAAATTCAGCTAGATGACAATAAGTCTTGCCATCCAACACCAAACACTTACCTGCAAACTGCCTCTTCAAACTCTTTGAATTCCTCTGACAAAAAATCCTTCAATTTTTCTGGCATAACTGCAAGATCAAACAAAGGATTGAATATTTCATATGCCTTGGAGTACACTTCCATGTCACCACCATCCATGATAGCAACCAAGAGCTTCTCACTTGGGCTCTCCTCTAAAATCTCTTCACGACCTTCACCCATGTTTTGGTTGAAAAGATTGGTTCCAAACTTGAGACTTTGCACCAAACTTAGTACCAAACTTAAAAACTTAATGACACAAAACAAGATTAAAGGACACTACAATCGCGTTATGAAAGAGGTTTAGGGCATGGAAGTAAAACCCCGAATGGAGCAATAGAGGCACGAGATAGATTCTACTAACTTTTCCTATAGCGTCATGCAAGAGGTTTATGGCGTGTCAATAAAACCTGAACTGAGCAATAGAGTCATGAGGCAGATTCTGCTAACTCTGCTTATCGTGTTGTCCAAGAGGTTTAGGGCATGGCAGTAGAACCCGAACGGAGCGATAGAGGTACAATGAAAATTTTGCAAACACCCAATATCGTGTCGTGCAGGACCGGAGGGAATGGCAGATGGAGAAGGAGGGAAGCAGTGGAATGGAGTTGAGGTGAGGGAATAAGAGTGCTTTGAAGGCTTTGAAAGGGCAAGAGGATGGTACAGGGTTTGAGCATGTATAAAGGATCTAAAGAGAGTGCTTTGAAGGGGTTAGACTTAACGTTCTTCACGTTGTGCGGCCCAATGAGTAGTAAAGCACTAAAAACGGCAAGGGTCAAGCTTATATAGGGGGTCCAAAAATGATCATTTTTGACACGTGTCACTCATGCACATGTGCCATGTGGCATAATTCAAAATGATACTATATGGATGGTACGAGATATAAAAGGGAGATGTCACGTGTTCATTTTTCATCTCTCCCAAACAATACGGTCATGTCGTTTGATCCCTCCATCATTCTCCACCATCGCTACCTTCATCTTCCTCCTGTTATATTTTTCCCATCTACTCGCATGGGGTGATAGCAAAGAGTTGGAAGGTTTGGGAACACCTCCTTTTGCATTCTTTGTGCTATCTTTTCCAAATTGATTATTTTCATCTCATCTACCCGCACGATGCGATAGCCAGTAGTTTCAAACTTTAGAAACACCTCCTATCACGTTGTCGTGTTGTGACATGTACATAGTGGGAACGCATTCTACACGATCTATCTTGTAACTTTTTAGATACATAATTATCTTTCCTATAATATACATATGCATATTTAAGTATAATAATAAGCCTTATATATCATCCTATTATTTTTGTCAAGGGTAACCTATCCTTACTTTACCATCAGAAAATACTATGGGAAAAGCTCAATAGCTCCGCCTCTTTAACTTGGGGCAAAAAGCATTGATTCTTTATTTCTACTATCTCATTATAATCTCACACCCTAGCTAGATCCTATATCTAGGGTAAAATCCAATATATATATATTCTATGTATTTTTTATACTTTTCTTATATTTCTTTTTAAATAGATACTAGGAGGGAATCAAATCCTAGTGGGACACTAGGTGGCATGAATTCAAAGATACACTTATTTTAATGCATTATTGCAAGCATGATTACAAAACTTTGTCAAGGAGAAATGTCATGCTTTCATATGGCATGAGGTGTCCTTTGGAATTAAATGAAAGTCTAAGCTAAGTGGGCCACGAGAAGACTTTTGCTGCCAGAAATGGACCCTATTTTGATGAATTTTTTACACAAGGTTCCAATCCAAATTGGAAAATGATTTTAAAATTAAAATCGTAGTTAATGAGCTCATTATAAGCGAAACGCATTTGGTGTCCCACCTTTTTTTAAACCTAAATGACCCCTTAACCTCCCCGTGTATCCCTATCTACTTTAAGGATATTCAACGTCCCACCGTTTTTTGTCTCTTTATACTGGGAGTCGTTTCGCACGCTTTCTGACGTTTTTATCCTTTTTATTTGGAGCTACGGTTGAGGAGATATGATCAAAATAATGGACCCCAGTCTGCCCACATCATGCAGGGACAACTCATTTCCAACTTTTCCAATTCCTATTCACACTGGCTCCTCTCTTCTTGTGTAAACCCTTTGGGGTTCCCTTCACCTATAAAAGGAGACCTCTTCTTCCTTGAAAAAGGAGAAGAACTCAAGCATTCAAGCCATTGATGAGAGGAATTCTTGAGGGAGTGAGTAGTAAGGCCTAATTGTACTTAGCCATTAACATAAGCCCAAGCCTACACTTTCTCCTAGAGAAAGACTAGCCATTCTTGTACGCTATCCTTGGAAGATCAACTCTAATCAAAGAAGGTCTTGGACTTGGCGTATCAATCAATGTTGAATTCTCCACTCTTCTTCTCTCTCCATCAATAAGGGTGCTGAAGGGTTTGTCAAGTAAGATGTGTTCTACATTGATGTTTTCTTGATTTCTTGTTGTTTTCATTTTCATCTCTAATCCAAAAAATATATATATGTATCTAATCTCATCTCCTTAACCAAACCTATCTCTCACACTCTTAGTAATTCATCCTCTCTACAAATTTTAGGTTCTCCTTGCTACAGGTACATCTCTCCCCGCAGTATCCTTATTGCCTACGGGCAACAATAGGGCTTGGGAGGGAAACTTCTCATCTCTTCACTTCTCTCATAACTACATTTTTCTCATATCTACATTTCTCACATAGTATCCTAGATTAATAACCCACATGATGATCATTTCTATCGCTTTCACTCTGTACGATCTATTAGAATTAACGTATGGATTAACCGTAAAATGCACTTTCAACAACGTATAGTGTTTCTCTTTGGCCCTGAAAGGCTCAATGAAATACTTCTATCACCGGATCCCATCATACTACCTCTCATAGACTATAACTTTTCTTTTGATGTAAGCGTAGTTATCTTGCTATGAACCAAGAGGATTTGCACACACAATTAATCCCAATCACTAGACAAAATATATATATTATGGTAAGCACAAAACTACAATTCCAAAGAACAATTCGTAGCCTATTTGGTCAGCCAAGATTGAATGCCATTAACTCATCCATTAACCCTTTCATATTACCCATGATACGATATGACCATAGCCTTGATGTTTTCATTTTCGTATTGTTTTGACATTCTCTTTTGTGTTCTTTCTTTGTGTGTGTGAGTGCAAGAGAGAAAGAGTGAGTCTTCTTTGATTGCACTTATTTCCAAACCCTAGTTTTCATGGCATCTATGGTTTAACTCCTTCATATAGTTTTTGTTTAGTTCTCTCACAAACTCTCACAGCCATAAGCCCGGTGCTTTCCTGGCAAGACCGCAAATTTCTCGACATATTTTTGGTGAACCCGACGCGAAACTGCCAGGGTGAGATTTTGTGGATAACCATGGGTGATCATGTTGAGCAACAGGGTATGCATTTTGACCCAGCAACAATGCAAATGTTTCAAGCATTTGCAATGTTCATGCAACAACAACATGCCATTGAAAGAAGGGAGATTTCAGCAACGAAGGCCATACAAGCAGTCGTCAATAGAATGGATCAGTTCAATGGCAAAGATGTAACCAAGTACTTACGCGAGTATGTGAAGGAGATGGAGTTGCATCCCGTGTCAGAAGGTGAGATGATTCAAAGCTTTGAGCTAGTTGTTGCTCTGGAAATTAGAGAGCATGTTAGGGTAATTAAAGATGGGCATGGGAGAAATTGGGAAGAACTCAAAGTAGCTTTAAAGGAGGAATATTTCATGGAGGACTCTGAGAGAGTGACCAAAAGGACATTCTTAGAATGGGCAATAAGGCCAAAGTAAGGACTATCAATAACAAAGCTACTTAGGGAATTTGAGCGGCGCTATGCACAACTCACCAGGATAGAAAGGGCCACACTAGATGCAGAGAAGACAGATCTTTTCTTACAAGCTGTAGGTGAAGAGTTTCAAGAAAATATGGAGCTTCTTCTTGAAGATAAAGATGCTGAGCAAGGACTAAAGACCAAATGAAATGAGGTTGAAAGTGTTGTCTCACTGCTTGCCAAATGACAAAGAAGAAGGGACAAGATGGTAGTAAACATTACAAGTCCTTCCACCTCAACTTCTGACAAAATGGTAAAGCTTACTTTTATCGCTCCTAAGTTTGATGAGTCCATGCTAGATGAGCTTGTGAAGGGAATGCGTGACTTGAAGGTGAAGTTTGCAAAGCTTGAAGAAAAAGACCATCCATCAGGGCCACTTCCTAGGCAAAGACAACAGCCCAAAGAAGGGTTTGTTAATAGATGTATTTGGTGTGATAGTACAGACCATGTAAGAAGGGATTGTGATGATTTTAGTGATGATTTGTCAAAATATGTTATCTTTTTTAAGGATGGTAAAATCCACTTAAGAGAGACAGGTCTACCCTTGAGAACTAACTTTGGGAAGGGGGGAATGCAAACCTTAGTTGAAGATATGGCAACCAAGCATGCCACCTCTTCAGTTGAGGCAGCTACTTATGGAGTAAAAATTGAACATTTTTGTGATGAAGAGGTGAGTGACCATCATGGTCAAATTTGGCCAAATGTCATGCAATTAGCTAAAAAGGGAAAGCTTACAAAAGAGATTCTACATGAAGCAGGTGATTGCATACGTCTAGAAACAGGATGGAATGATCCAGTGGACTCATTGTCAGTGCATGCCTACATTACAAAATGCCAACAAAATGAGGCAATTGTAGAAGAGAAGCGCAGACGTGAGAATGCTGATGAAGGACCATCAAAAAGAGCTTCTAGAAGTGGGGGAATAAGCGACTCAATGCCTTCTCAAACACCCTCAACACAAGGAGCATCTCCACCTGAAGTACTCATGGAGGAGTCTACAACAGGAAAGAAGAAAGAGCCAACGAAAGGTAAGACAAAAGGCCCAACTTATAAACTACAATCTGATATTGAGGTTGCTACAGATTTAAAGAAAGTCTTGGAGGAAAGGATCTTGAATAGCAAGATTGAGTTTACTCTGGGAGAAGTTCTTGGCATTGCAAAGCATGAATTCCATGAGGAGATCATTGACATCATCAAGAGGAAGAGGCAAACCCTTGCTGAAGTTTCTCGTCTACAGGTTGAAGGGGAAACCTCAAAGAGACAAGGGATGCAACTGCAAAATAAGGAGAATGATGGAGCTGTGGTAGGATGCTACCAATCTAGTGGGAGAGTGAAGCAAGTGTATTTCTCAAATGATGATGAAGAAGTTGAAGATATTCCTAGGAGTTACTATTCACGAAGTCATTGGGCAAGGGCTACTAGAGAAACTTTGGTGAAGGTAGGTGATCTTGAAGAGCCATTTGTTGCCTTGATTGACCATGGTTCAGAAATAAACATAATGTCAAAGAGTCTCTACAACAAGTGCAAATGGCCGATGGACACAGATCATGGCAAACAATTCATCCGGTGAATTGTATGCAGCATGTCCAGGTGTGAAGGTAACAATAGGTGATGTAAAGATTGACCAAAACTTCTTTGTACAGGATACATCTTCATATCATCTCATCCTTGGACAGCCCTACATTGTGGGAGTTCTAATGGAAACAAAGGTAATGGATGATGGTTCAGCATATGCTAGGATACGTAGCAAAGATGGTAAACAAGCTGTCCAATTTCTCACAATTTGTGTGAACCATGAAAGAAATTGTGACAACCTCAGAGAACATCCTCTACCAAAGGTGAGCAAAGAGTCTCATGATCATAGAGAAATGATGGGTTTTGGCCAAGTACCATTGTAAAGCGGGATTGCAGTGGTACAGAAAGAAAAAGGGTCTCGCCTGATCCAAAAATAGGTGAAGTGTTTTCAACGAGCTCCTTGGTAACAAAGAATGGATCAGTATGTTTTACAAAACTTGAAGATCTGAAGAGATGTGAGAGGCAATATGTGCATAATGTACAAATAGGCATGAAAAAGAGTGGGTTGGTAGAGCCTACTGAAAATGTTTTGGGTTTGTGTGAACAAGTTCCTTTTGTAGATACTATGGGTGAGCTTGATGCTATAATGGGTTCTAATTTGCATCTTGAAAATGAAGTTGTGGAAGTTTGCTCTATGGAAATGTATCAAGTAATAGAAGCCTTTAAAGAAAGCCAAACAGTTGGCCCAGAAGTCTGTGTTGAAACTAAATACAAGAGTGTAGCAAAGAAAGTGAAACCAGTAGCTTCACCCTTACCACCCAACAACAGGGAAAAGATTGAGCAGGCTTCTTTACAACCAAGTTTGAGGAATCCTAAAAAGATTGGGCATACCTTCACAAAGGAGTCTTTCCAAGACTTGCAGATTGGTTGCAAGGAGTTTCTAACACAGGAGGAGACAAAGTGCTTCAAAGAAATTCTTTCAAAGCATGGTAAGGCTTTTGCATTTGAGCCACATAAGATAGGATGTGTTGATCCTTCTATTGTAGCTCCTATGGTAATTTTCACAATACCTCATGTGCCTTGTAATCTGCGGCCTATTCCAGTTCCAAAGGCTCATTTACCAAAGTTAATAGAGCTACTGAATGAGAAAATCATAATGGGAATCTTGGAGCCTTCTTGTGCTCCATACTCAAACAGGTGGTTCACAGTTCCGAAGAAGAATGGTTCTCTACGCTTCATCCAAGATATGCAACCAGTGAACAAGGTGACAATTAGAAATGTAGGTACAGGTCCAATTGTGGATGAGTTTGCAGAGGCATTTGCAAGGAGGGCAATCTACTCAATGGGGGATATCTACCCAGGGTATGATCAATTTCAGCTTGCAATCGAAAGCAGAGACTTGACAACCATGAGGAAACCTTTGGGTTTGGTAAGGATGTGTACCTTGCCATAGGGAGCAACCAACTCGGTTGCACATATGATGAATGGGATGAATAAGGTCTTACGTGACTTTATTCCTCAAATCACAATGCCTTTCATTGATGATTTGCCTATCAAAGGATGTGAAGAAAGTGACAAAGATGAAGCTTTGGATCTCAAGGGATGTCGCAGGTTTGTGGTAAATCACATAAATGATTGTGATAAAATTTTGTCTAGGTTGGAAGAAGTGAATATTACATTGTCAGGGAAAAAGTCTATGTTTGGTGTCAATGAAGTGCTTATTGTGGGGCACATGTGCACGCCATATGGTAGGAAACCTTGTCCAACAAAGGTAGATGCCATCCAAAGAATGAAACAAACGTGCACTAGCATCACTGAGGTTAGAAGGTTTCTGGGAGCATGTGTCTTCTATGTTATTTGGATTCCACATTATGCACATGTAGCTGATCCTCTTTATCAGCTGCTTAGAAAGAATCAGAAGTTTAAATGGACAGAAGCACATGTAAAATCCATGAAAAAGCTAAAGGAGTTGCTCCACTCAGCAACAACTTTGAGAAAGGTAGACTATGAGTGTCAAAGGCCAGTAATTGTGACAGTAGACACCAGTCCTACAGGGATTGGATGGGCAATAGGGCAAGATGACAAAGAAGGACACAAGTATGTGGTAAGATTTGGAGCAAAGGTGCTAAGTGCTCACCAAAGAAACTATCCACAGATAAAGAGAGAGTTATGGGGTATGGTTATAGCCTTAAAAAGTGGGAAAGAGTACCTAATTGGTGCATGTGTGGTTGTAGAAACAGATTGTCTACCACTTCTTGGGATGATTACAAGCTGCTCAACTCCAGACATTGCTATGTTGCAGTGGATTGCCTACATTAAGTCCTTAAATCTTGAGTTTAAGCACATTGAAGGTAAAGACAACACAGTGGCAGATATGCTATCAAGGGCAAGGTATGAAGATGAGTCACAAATGATTGATGAGGGAGATGATGTAGGTACAAAGTTCTATTCTATCTCTCATGTCAAAGGTAACAATGTCTGCATGAATAATTCACTTGAATTGTTCTTGAAAGATCTTTATGAAGGTGATTGGATTTCTATTGGAAGCTACTTGAGTACTCTAACAAAACAGGATGATTGGTCTGAACAAGAATTCAAGAGGATACGTAGGAAAGCATATGGGTACTTTTTGAGGGATGGTTACTTGTGGAAGCATCGTAAACAAAAGGGTGCTACACCACAACGGGTTATAGGTAAAAAAGAGACTCAAGTAAAGCTCATGCAAGAGTTTTATGAGAGTCTATGGGCTGGACACAGGGGTGTGTGGGCAACCTTCTCTAAGTTGAAAGAAAAATAATGGTGGAAGGGTATGTATAAAGATGTATCTCAATTTGTAGAGTCATGTGTAACTTGTCAAATGTATTCAAATGTCCGACATCGTGATGGATTGCACCCTACATATCCACTAGCCATGCACTATAAATGGGTTGTGGATCTAGTCACAATGCCTCTAGGACTCTGGCAAATGAGATACTTGGTTCTTGCACGAGAGGACCTAACTAACTAGTTTGAAGGAAGAGCATTAAGAGCTAAAACCATAGAAGCTGTGTGCAAATTCCTTCTTGATGAGGTGATTTGCCATTATGGTTGTGTGGGAAAAATCACTGCAGATAGAGGTGAACTGGATGCCGAAGAAGCAAGGGAGTTCTTTTCTAAATTAGAAATCAAGCTTTCTCTTACTACAGCTTACAACCCTGAAGGCAATGGAAAGAGTGAAAGAGGGCATCCTCCTATCATCAAAGCTTTGGCCAAGGCTTGCCAAGGAAGAGTTGGTGAGTGGCCAAAATTGTTACCATATGCTTTATGGACTGATCGTACAACACATAGCTCAGTAACTGGCTACATGCCTGTGGAGCTAATGTATGGTCAAAAGCCAGTGATGCCAATTGAAGATACAATTCCCACAATGGAATGTACTACCTTGTCAAGAGGGGCTTAGCAGGGAAGATCTCATTGCACTGCGTATAAGGCAGCTAGAGAGAAGATCTGGAGACATTGAAGCTGCAAAAGAACGACTCAAAAATTCAAGGTTGAAAAACAAGGACTACTTTGATAAGAGACATCGACTCAGGAGCAAAGCAATTGACAAAGGCGACTGGGTTTTGGTGTATGATAGTAGCCTTGATAACCAGCACACAGTCATGCGTAAGTTTTCAAAAAGATGGTTTGGACCGTATGTTGTAAAGCATGTACATGAAAATGCTACTTACAGCTTGTCTGAACTAGATGGTACAGAAGTAAAGATTCCCATTGCAGGAAAAAGGATCAAAATGTTTAAGAGAAGAGGAGACAATGATCCAGAAGATGTTGATGAGGAAGAGAGCAACCCACAGGTAAAGATCAAAGTGAAGAGGAAGATTTGGAATCATCCAGTGAAGAAGAAAGCAAGGAAGATGTACAAGAGGGCTGATCTTACAAAGAAATAATGTGGCACATACCGGAGGATGTGCAGGTTTAGAGGGGGTGGATGTCGTGCTGTGACACATACATAGTGGGAACGCATGCTACAAGATCTATCTTGTAACTTTTTAGATACATAATAATCTTTCCTATAATGTACATATACATATTTACGTATAATAATAAGCCTTTTATATCATCCTATTATTTTTCTCAAGGGTAACCTATCATTACTTTACCATAAGAAAATACTATGGGAAAAGCTCAATAGCTCTGCCTCTTTAACTTGGGGCAAAAAGCATTGATTCTTTAATTCTACTATCTCATTATAATCTCACACCCTAGCTAGATCCTATATCTAGGGTAAACTCCAATATATATATATATATTCTATGTATTTTTTATACTTTTCTTATATTTCTTTTTAAATAGATACTAGGAGGGAATCAAATCCTAGTGGGACACTAGGTGGCATGATTTCAAAGATACACTTATTTTAATGCATTATTGCAAGCATGATTACAAAACTTTGTCAAGGATCAATGTCATGCTTTCATATGGCATGAGGTGTCCTTTGGAATTGAATGAAAGTCTAGGCTAAGGGGACCAAGGGAAGACTTTTGTTGCCAGAAATGGACTCTATTTTGATGAATTTTTTACACAAAGTTCCAATCCGAATTGGAAAACGATTTTAAAATGAAAATCGTAGCTAATGAGCTGAAGTTTTTGCCCATATTTTTACTTTTTTATTTGAAGTTACGGTTGAGGAGATATGATCAAAATACTCGACCCCAGTCTGCCCACATCATGTAGGGACAGCTCATTTCCAACTTTTCCAATTCCTATTCACACTGGCTCCTCTCGTCTTGTGTAAACCCTTTGGGGTCCCCTTCACTTATAAAAGGAGACCTCTTCTTCCTTGAAAAAGGAGAAGAACTCAAGCATTCAAGCCATTGATGAGAGGAATTCTTGAGGGAGTGAGTAGTAAAGCCTAATTGTACTTAGCCATTAACATAAGCCCAAGCCTACACTTTCTCCTAGAGAAAGACTAGCCATTCTTGTATGCTATCCTTGGAAGATCAACTCTAATCAGAGAAGGTCTTGGACTTGGCGTATCAATCAATGTTGAATTCTCCACTCTTCTTCTCTCTCCATCAATAAGGGTGCTGAAGGGTTTGTCAAGTAAGATGTGTTCTACATTGATGTTTTCTTGATTTCTTGTTGTTTTCATTTTCATCTCTAATCCAAAATATATATATATGTATCTAATCTCATCTCCTTAACCAAACCTATCTCTCACACTCTTAGTAATTCATCCTCTCTACAAATTTTAGGTTCTCCTTGCTACAGGTACATCTCTCCCCGCAGTATCCTTATTGCCTACGGGCAACAATAGGGCTTGGGAGGGAAACTTCTCATCTCTTCACTTCTCTCATAACTACATTTTTCTCATATCTACATTTCTCACATAGTATCCTAGATTAATAACCCACATGATGATCATTTCTATCGCTTTCACTCTGTACGATCTATTAGAATTAACGTATGGATTAGCCGTAAAATGCACTTTCAACAACGTATAGTGTTTCTCTTTGGCCCTGAAAGGCTCAATGAAATACTTCTATCACCGGATCCCATCATACTACCTCTCATAGACTATAAGTTTTCTTTTGATGTAAGCGTAGTTATCTTGCTATGAACCAAGAGGATTTGCACACACAATTAATCCCAATCACTAGACAAAATATATATATTATGGTAAGCACAAAACTACAATTCCAAAGAACAATTCGTAGCCTATTTGGTCAGCCAAGATTGAATGCCATTAACTCATCCATTAACCCTTTCATATTACCCATGATACGATATGACCATAGCCTTGATGTTTTCATTTTCGTATTGTTTTGACATTCTCTTTTGTGTTCTTTCTTTGTGTGTGTGAGTGCAAGAGAGAAAGAGTGAGTCTTCTTTGATTGCGCTTCTTTCCAAACCCTAGTCTTCATGGCATCTATGGTTTAACTCCTTCATATAGTTTTTGTTTAGTTCTCTCACAAACTCTCACAGCCATAAGCCCCTTGCTTTTCTGGCAAGACCACAAATTTCTCGACAGCGTTCTGTGGGCTATTTTCTCAAAGTGACTATTTTATTGTCACCTCCCCGCATGACGGGACATTGAGTAGTTATAGACTTTGGAAATACCTCCTATCGCGTTGTTCAAGAAATTATTGAAGCATGTGACCTTCTCATCCTGTCTTCTCGCACGACATGATAGCGTGTTTTTTGGAAAGGAACCTCCTATCACGTTGTTCGGGAATATTTTGTGGCAAAGCTAAAGCACGCCTCTTTTTTAATATTAGATGGCAAGGACAAAGCAAACCATAAGAAAAGTTTACCAAGCTCCAAAGGATTCAAAGAAAGATGATGAAATCCAAGAAGAACCAGTCAATCCAGAGATTGGAAAGAAAGACGAAGGGAAACCACCTACAAAACCTAACCTCGTCAGAGGCCTACTGCTAGGAAGAGAATGAATTATCAAGTCAAATCTCTAAGGGAGATAAGGAAAGCACAAAAATCTATTTGTCTTCTTATTCCAAGGCTACCCTTCATGAGAGTTGTCAAAGAGATATCAGATATACTGATGAGCATTATGAAAAGCAAAAAAAAAAAATCAGTAAGGTGGCAATCTCAAGCCTCGATGTGCCTTCAGGAGGATGCTAAGGATTTCCTAATAGACTTTATGAATGATAGCTACATTGCAGCTGCATTTTCTCATAGGGTCACACTGATGAGCAAAGATTTTGTGCTTGTGTCAAGGCTGAGGTACAAGTTTGATAAGGCTCTTGAGAATATTCCTAGTGAGGATCTTAGGGCCTTTCAAATTTTAAATATCCCCCCTTCTAGGCTGCAGAAGAAGTCAGGGGTTGTCATTGAAGATGTTACACATCAGTATGAGACAAGAAAGACCCAGGATATCAAAGCAGGCAAGGAGGTTGAGAGGGAGCAAGACATGATGTCAAAGGATGCTATCCTTATAGAGAAAGCATAAATTTGGAGAGATTCCAACCATTTCCTTTATGAAAATGTTACAGGCCAAATTGTTGTGGATGTCTCCATGTGTGGGGATGATGAGGTTTACTGTAACGTATTCCCTCAAGACACAAGTATGCTTGTAAACCCCAAAATTGAGCCTGGTGATAATGTGCTCTTTATCTGTCTCAAGTATGTGTTATCTCTTTGCTAATTATTAGTGCATGTGCACCTACAAGGGCCTCATTGGGGGATGTGTTTTCTTTGACTTTAGGTGTCTTATGAGGGATCTTCCAGAGGCTATAGCTATAAGAATATCCATACTTGATCCTCTAGTGACATAGTGCCTATTCAACAAGCAATGAATACTTTCAAATATTTTTGAATATCTTGACGTGCTAACCTACAATTATATTATTACTCCTATGTTGAAGGGTAAGTCTTAAATGCTAACAATTTTGAATATTCTATGGTATTCCTAGCTAATTGTTATTTTTTTGTAGAGGGAATTGGAGTCTTATTATCTTTAATCTTTTGGAGAAAGATATTATATTTATGAACTCATTGTCATGTATCCATGGGAGAAGTAAATTGTAAGTATGAAGTATGATCTATGCTTGATGGCCCATTGTTTTCTATTAGTAGCTTTTTGATTGATGTCTTCTTGAAGTGCTGCCAAACTTATCGTTGATCACCTGAGTACCACAAATAAGGATTACAATATAGAAGGTTTCAATTACTACAATCAAAAAGTGCCTTTACAAATAGACTCAACATATTGTGGATGGAGGGTGCTTGCCAATGCATGGAGATATCTTGAGTCAAGGTGCAGGATGACTACAGTCACTGTAAGTGTGCATCTCATGTTCCATTTATTTGTTTTGACTTCTTAACTTATGTATGTACTCATGTTCTTTATTTTCTTTTTCTATTTGCTGGAGTTGCATGAAGATCCAGAGTTTTGGGTCATGTGGGTGAGAGAGAAGGCTGTTTTTTATGGTTTTGGAAAGATCAATAAACCCAAAATATCTAGACTCTCCTATGGCACCAACTACAGATGAAATAGAGTTTCCTTTGCCACCAAAGAAAGGTAGAGCCACCAAGGGTTTGGATGCAAAGAAAAGGGATCACAATTAAGAAGAGAGCCCTGCAAACAAGATCTTCTCAAAGAGGACCCATACAAGTAAGAGCCCTTCAAAGAGAAGCCATACAAAGAAGATTTCTACAAATAAGAGCCATGCCAAGAAGAATCCTGCCAAGAGGAAGAGACCCACCAAGAAGAAGATCCCTGCAAAAAGCAAAACAGATACAAAGGGCCATCCATTCCACTCACCATTGAAATTCAAGGTTCAAAAGAATCATTCAGTTAAGAAAAATATGGGGGAGGCTCTTAGCTCCCCTTTCAACTACCATTCATGTTGCCAAAGAAGATTGCCAAGTCACCCAAGCCAACCACTCCTCAGGAGACGAAAGCACCAACCCCTACCAAGTCCCCCATGCCAAGCCCTGAGGAGCCCAAGTAACCACCACTCCCTCTTGAACTGATTTAACCCCCTCCTGAACACAAAAGAAAGAGGGTCTCTGAGGATACAAAATCCTCTCAGGCAAAAAGAAAAGTGGAGTTACATGATTAATTACTCCATAGAAGTTATGTACACTTTTGTTCATTTTGTCCATATGAACATACACCCTTTGTTGGTTCATAAGTTTGTACTTCAAATACTTAATACCAACTATTGGATTCTTAAATGTGTATCATGGTGTCATGTAAGTTTAAAACAACATAAATAATGAACACAACAAGGTAGAAGAGACAAATACATTTGCAAAATGCTATGATTACAACATTGAACTTGTTTTTTCAAGTCCTTACAAGTGGCTCAAATATAAATGTTTTTGGGGGAAGGAATGTGATGCAAGAGGTTGAATTCTCCATCCTTGTGCTCACCACAATTCCATCCACTTTGAATCTATACTCAAGAGATGTTTCATCAAGAAACTCAAGAGATTCTCTAACATCCTGTAGTCTCCAATTTGTTGTTACTATAGGGCTTCTATGCTTAATGTGTGGATGGACTGTGACCTTTAGTTCAAACTCTGCACAATTTTCATCAAAGTGGAGAGAAGCCCAACTACCTAACCTCGCCGCATAGCGTACATCTTGACACATTTTTGGTGAACCTCACGTGAAGTAGGCTAGGGTGAGGGTTTAAAAGCTTCATTGAAAGTCTCAAGTCAAAGATTTAAAGTTAAGTAGCAACAAGAGAAACAGGGGGGGTGTTTTGATCATGTCACAATGCAAATGTTTCAAGCCTTTACGGTGTTTATGCAGTAGCAACAAGCTACTGAAAGGAGGGAGCAAGGAGCTTTCCTCAACAAAAGCGCTTCAATTAGTGGGTAAAGAAAATGGACCGATTTAATGGTAAAGATGTAACAAAGTATCTTTGTGGGTATGTTAAGGAGATGGAGCTACATCAAGTGCCTAAAGCAAAGATAGTACAAATTTTTGAGCTAGTTGTGGTTACTGAGATCAGAGAGCATGTTTGGGGAAATTAGAAATGATCATGTGGGAGCTTGGGAAGAATTCAAATTATCCTTGAAGGAAGAGTATTTCATGGAGGACTCCCAAAGGGTAACAAAGAGGACTTTTTTAGAGTGGGTAGTTTGGTCAAAATAGGGGCATTCGCCTACCAAACAACTAAAGGAATTTGAACATTGATATGATCAATTGTCAAGGACTAAAAAGTATACCCTAAACTTAGAGAAGAAAGAGCTCTTTTTGCAGGCTGCACGTAAAGAGATTCAAGATAAGTTAAAGTTTTTACTTGAGGATAAGGATGCGAAACAAGGATTGAAGACTGATTGGACTGCGGTTGAAGATGCAATTTCACTACTAGCCAAGCAACAACCACAGAGAGACAAGATGATAGTTAACCCTACTCAATCCCCAATCATTCCTGAGAGTCCCATAAAGCCTATTATTGTGGTTCCAAAGAGTGGCAAGTCCATTCTAGATGATATTGTCAAGGGAATGCAAGAGCTAAAGTTAAAGCTTACAAGGCTAGAAGAAAAGGGACAACCATTAGGTCAATCTACAGGGCAAAGACCTCAAAACATTGAAGGCCTTATAAATAGATGCATATGGTGTGATAATAGTGACCATGCAAAGAGGGATTATGAAAGTTTCAAAGATTACTTGATGAAGGAGCTTGTTTTCTTTGAAGATGGTAAGAATCACTTTGCTGAAATAGGTAAACTCTCAAGGAAAAACTTTGAAATGGGCGGGATGAAGAAGCTAGTTGATGACATGGCTACTAGCCATGCCATCTCGATGGTCGAGGCAGTCACATGTGGGTTGAAGGTTAAGGAAAAAGGATTAGTCAAGAATGGATAAGAGGAAACTAATGGGATTGGAGAGCTATGGCCATGTGCAATAGAACCTGCTATGAAGGGTAAGATGACTACCGAAGTTTTGCATGAAGCTTGAGATTGCATTGGGCTAGAAACACGTTGGAATGACCTTGTAGATTCTTTGTCAGTGCATGCGTACATTGCCAAATGTCAATCCAATGAGGCCATTTTTGAGATGAAATGTAGGCGTGAGAATGGGCATAACGAACCTTCAAAAAGGGCCACAAGAAGTGGAGATAGAAACGACACAGTGCCTCCTAGATCAAGTTCTCCACAACAAATGCCTACCCCTAAGGTGACTATGCAGGAATCCTCTAAAGAGAAGAAGAAGTAAGCAACAAAATCTAAAGCAAAGGGTCCGGCCTACAAAGTCCAATCCGATATAGAGGTAACAAAGGATCTCTAAAAGGTTTTGGAAGAAAGGATTTTGAGCAGTAAGGTGGATTTTTCCTTGGGTGAGGTCCTTGGCATAGCAAAGTGGGAGTTCCACAAAGAAATAACTGATATTATAAAGACAAAGCGAAAATATCTTACTGAATCTATCCATGTACAGGATGAAGGAAAGACTTTAAATGCACAGGGTGTGCAGGTCTATGGCAAGCAAGGTGAAGCAATTTTTGCTGGATTGTACGTGTCTACGGGAGGAATAAAACACGTTCGCTTCTTGGACGATGAAGATGAAATCGAGACCACTCACAAGAGTTATAACTTGAAGAGTCATTGGGCAAAAGTAACTATGGAGACCTTGGTGAAAGTGGGAGACTTAAAAGAGACATCCATTGTGTTAATAGATCATGGGTCAAAAATTAACCTCATGTCAAAGAGTTTTTATTAAAAAGAAAAATGGCCAATTGATATAAATCACGGATGGATGATTCGTGTAGCAAACAACTCATCAAGAGATGTGTATGGAGCTTGTTCAAATGTAAAGGTAACTATAGGGGATGTGAAAGATGACCAGAATTTCTTTGTAGAGGAGATGTCTACATAGCCTCTTATCCTTGGGCAACCATACATCACTGCTACTCACATGGAAACCAAGGTGATGGATGGTGGGTCAACGTATGCTAGGATAAGGAGAAGAGATGGGAAGTAGTTCCTTGCTGTTTGTGTGGACCATGAAAGGAACCGTGAATGTCTTAGAGAGAAACCCTTGCCAAAGACAAACAAAAAATTCAAGGACTATAGGGATATGAGGGGTTTTGGCCATGTAACATTGTATAGCGGGATTGCACTAGTACAAGAAGAGAAAAGTTCTTGCATGATGTATATGCAAAGGAAACATTTTCTACAAGTTTTGTAGGATTAACAGAATATGGATCTTTTACTTTTACAAAGTGTGAGGACTTAAAGAGGGGTGAATGACAACATGTAAATAGTGTAGAGAAGGGTTTGAGGACCAATGTTTTGATAGAAGCTGATGAATGCATTGCAAGTGTGTTTGATGAGTGTCTATTTGTGGATACTATGCAAGACTTGGAGTCTTTAGTGGATTGCAATTTACGTATGGGAAGTGAGGTTATGAAAGTATAATGAATAGAAATGTACAAAGTCATCGAGAATTTCAAAAATGCTCAAGGGATTGATGTATGAGTGGATACCAAGTACAGTTTTGTGGCAAAGAAAGTGAAACCAATGGCACTACCTCTACCAAAGGACAACATGGATAAGATGGAGCAAGCCGCTTTGCAGCCTAGTCTTTGTGACCCAAGCAGGGTTGGGCATAAGTTTGCATAGGATTCTTTGAACGAGTTAAAGTTTGGTTGTGAGGAAACTTTGATGGAGGTAGAGAGAATATACTTTGAAGAAATGCTTGCCAAACACGGAAAGGCTTTTGCATTTGAGCCGCATGGGATAGAGTGTGTTGATCCATCCGTTGTTTCTTCACCATCCCTAAGGTTCCTTGGAACTTGAGGCCTATATTCTAGTTCCAAAGGCCCATTTGCCAAAACTTATTGAGTTGCTTAATGAAAAGATCAAAATGGGTATTTTGGAGCCTTGTTGTGCTCCATATTCAAACAAGTGGTTCACAGAACTAAAGAAAAATGGTTCTTTACGCTTTATTTAGAGGATATGCAACCTGTCAATAAGGTGACACTAAAAAATGTGGGTATAGGGCCAGTTGTAGCGAGTTTGTAGAGGCATTTGCAGGAAGAGCGATATATTCTATGGGGGATTTGTACTCAGGGTATGATCAATTCCAACTAACTATGGAAAGTAGGGACTTGACTACCATGAGAACACCTTTGTGTGTGGTAAGGATGTTCACCTTACCTTAGGGGGCAATTAATTGCATATATAATGAATGGTATGAACAAAGTTCTACGTGACTTCATACCGCAAACTACAATGCCCTTTCTTGATGATGTGCCAATTAAAGGATTCTATGTGAGTGATATAGATGTGTCTCTAGACTTGTGGGATGCCGCAATTATGTGGAAAATCATATCAATGATTGGGACAAGATCTTTCAAGATTGGAAGAAGTGAATCGTACCTTGTCTGGGCAAAAGTCAATGTTTGGTGTGAACAAAGTTCTTATTGTGGGACATATTTGTAGGCCATATGGTAGAAGGCCTTGTCCAACAAAGATTGATGTGGTTCAAAGAATGAAAGAGATGTGTATTTATGTAACTAAGGTTCAAAGGAGTACGTCTTGGGTACATGTGTGTTCTATGTTATCTGGATTCCACATTATGCGCATGGGGCAGAACCTTTGTATTAACTTTTTAGAAAGGACCAAAAGTTTCAATGGAAAGAAATTCATACACATGCCATGACAAAAATAAAGAGTGGCTTATGTCACGAACTTTGAGGAAAGTAAAGTTTGAATATGGAAGATATGTAACTGTGATAGTGGATACTAGCAACACAGGAATTGGATGGGTGTTTGGGCAAGATGATGATAATGGCAAGCGATGTGTGGTGAGATTTGAAGCAAAAGTCCTAAGTGATCATCAATGAAACTATCCACAGGTAAAAAGAGAGTTATGGGGAGTAGTCAATAGATTTGAAATGTGACAAAGAGTATTTGATAGGAGCAAATGTAATAGTGGAGACTGATTGTCTACCCCATCTTGAAATGATCAAAAGCTGCTCAACTCTCGACATTGCTATGTTGAGATGAATTGCCTACATAAAGTCCTTGAATCTAGACTTTAAGATTATTGCAGGGAAAAATAATCCAATTCCAGATATGCTTTCAAGGGCAAGGTATGAAAATGAAGGTGACATGGTTGTCAAGGGCGATAATGTAGGCACAAGGTTCTATAGTATCTCTAATGCCAAGGGTGATCATGTTTGGCTGTCAAATGCACTTGATTCATTTACAAAGGACCTATATCAAGGTGAGTGGTTGCTCATTGGATGTTATTTGAGCACTTTGAAAAGGCAATAAGAGTGGTATGATCAAGAGTTTAAAAGAATACAGAGAAAGACCTATGGATACTTTTTGAAAGATGGGTACTTATGGAAGCATCCAAAACAATAAAATGGAATGCCGTTGAGAGTCATGAATGATAAGGACGCTAAAAATGAGCTTATGAAAAAGTTTCATGAGAGTTTTTATGCTAGACATAGAGGTGTATGTGCAACTTTTATTAAAATGAAATAAAGGTACAGGTGGAAAGGTATGTATAAAGATGTAACTAACTTTGTGGAGTCTTGTGAAATTTGTCAAATGTATGTCATCTCATGATGGGTTGTACCCTACTTACCCATTGGCCATGCACTATATGTGGGTAGTAGATCTGGTTACAATTCCATTGGGCTTATGGAAAATGAGATACATAATGCATGCACGGGAAGATTTAGCCAACCAAGTTAAAGGTCATGCTCTAAGAACAAAAAGCACAAAAGGGATATGTAAGTTCCTCTTGGATGATGTAATTAGCTGTTATGGTTGTGTTGACAAAGTAACATCAAGCAGGGGTGAGTTGGATGCAGACAAATCTAGGGAGTTTTTCTCTAGGTTGGGCATTGAACTTGCTCTCACTGCTGCATATAATCCTGAGGGAAATGGAAAATCAAAACGTGGGCATCCTCCTATCATTCAAGTTTTGGCTAAGGCCTGTAAAGGTAAAATGGCAGAGTGGCCTAGGTTATTTCCTTATGCTTTATGGGCTGATCATACAACTCATAGCTCAGTTACTAGTTATATGCCTTTTGAGTTGATATACGGTCAAAAACCTATAATCACTACAAGGGATCACTTGGTTATCGGCGTCATTTTTTGGACGTCGATGGCAGGCATCGGTATAAGCGTTGATAAAGATGGAGGGAGACATTGCTCAATTCAAAATTCAAATTTTAAACTCCATCGCATATACCAACACCTTTTTTGATGCGCGTCTATACTGATGCAAATACCAACTCCCATACCAATGATGCTTTTATCAATCCATGTACCGGTGTGTATGCGGACGTCTGGTATCCGTGGCTATATAGGCACATGTATCGACGACCTACTACTTTACAATACCCAAGAGCTCATTTTTAGTGTTTTCTCTCTTCTCCACACAGCCTCCATAAATCCTCCCATCTCCTCCTCCCTAGTTGGAGACCTTCATGGAGTTGCCTCTTCCGAACTCTCATCTATGCTTCCACACATTTCTACACAAAGAAGGTACATTTTTTTGTTGTATTTGTGTGAGAAAATTTGTGTTTGGATGTGTGGGTAACAAAATGCTTATGCTTTTTTTTTTTTGCAGGTATTTGCTTGACCCTTCATACTTCTTGCACACTCACATTCTTTCAATGTAAGTGCTCCTTTCTTTTTATTTCATGCACACACACATACACATATATATTTGTGTTTGTGTGTGTGGGTAAAAATGCTTAGGCTTTGTTTTTGCAAGTATTTTCTTGACTCTTCGTACTTCTCGCACACTCACATTCTTTAAATGTGAGTGCTTCTTCTTTTTCTTTCATGCACATACACATAAACACACACATACACATAAATATACATGCATAACTACACACACACACACACACAATCACACATAACGAAATTTTTTATTGTTACAAGTTTGATAATGCTTATGGTTTATTTTTTTCTATGCCACTAACAATGGTTATCGTTTATTTTTTAGTATGCTAGAAACAAGGGTTGTGCTTTTGATAACTCTTTTTCTGGTTATGGTTATGTTTATGTTTATGCTTATGATAGTGGAAATGGTTATGTTGCTAACAACGGTTTTGGGTATGGTATTTTTATGGTTATGTCAGTGGCAAGGGTCATGGTTTTGACACCCTTTTATTGTCATGCTTATGCTTATGTTTATGGTTATGATAGTGGCAATGGTTATGATTTTGTTTATGATTATGTCATTGGCATTGGTTAAGGTTATGGTGTTGTTTATGGTTATGGTAATGATTATGTTTAAATTTAAGGTTATGGTTTTTCTTACGGTTATCATTATGGTTATGGGTGAAAGCATGTTAGCCTGTCATGCTTTTTCATGTCCCGGACAATGCTAACTAGCACAATTTTGACATATGCTAACTAGTACAATAACTTGAGCTACATCTCCAAGATCTATGACATATGATATATCAATAGAAAGCACTTGAAACAAGGAATCCAAATGTACAACCTCCGACAAATTTTGATATTATTTGTAAAAAATTTACCGGACGCCCAACTTTTCGAAGATGTGCTAACTTGAAACTGCTAACTAGCACAAAAAGTGCGACAGGTTAACATGCTTTCACCCTTATACTTATAGTTTTGGGTTTATTTATGGCAATGGTAATAGTTATGGTTATCATGGTTTTGATTATTGCAATTTCTATATTGAGTGTTTCATATTTATGGTTGTTTTCTTAACACTTCTTTATTGTTTTATGATACACTATCAATCTATCTTAATGCAAAGTGCTATTATATTTGCCTTCTTCTTTTGATCAGAGAGGTTGTGCCTTTGTTAATATAGCACCCATAGCAACGGATTGCACTACTCTCTGCTCAAAAAAATTTACAAGTGTAGGCGTTGGTATGGGCATTTGTACATACATCTGTATAAATATCTTTACACACGTCTTTACAATCGTCTGTATAGGCGTCTATACAGGTGTCTCTACAAATGTGTATACACATGGTATGGACGTTGGTATATGCGTCGATATAAAAAGCCAATATAGTGACACATATTTTGATGATACGAGTCCGACGTTTATATGGACGCTTATTCCAATGCCTTTAAATTTTAGACCACATTTATTTGCATCAGTACAAACATTGATTTTTGCGTGAGTGTTGTAGTGAATGCCTATAATTGAGGATGTGATTCCCACATGGAATGTATTACCTTGGGAAGTTGGAATGACTAGGGAAGACCTTTTTTCTTTGCACATATAGAAGTTAGAAAGAAGGCCTCAAGATATTGAGATTGACGTCGCATGATTGAAAGATGCAAGGTTAAAGAATAAGCATAGATTTGATAAGAGACATAGGCTAAGACCTAAAGCTATTGAGGAAGGTGACTAGATGTTGGTGTATGACAGTAGTCTTGACAACCAACATTCAACAATAAGAAAGCTTTTAAAGAGATGATTTGGTCCTTATATATTTCAACATGTACATGGGGATGCGACTTACACCTTGCATGAATTAGATGGGATAGAAATGAAGATTCCCATCGCACGGAAAATAATCAAGTTATTCAAAAGAAGAGGTGATACAGATCCCTTTGATTCACATGAAAGTCAACATGAAGGCTCTGATGAAAATTTTATGGATGTGGATGAATAAAGAGAGGATGACGCATTAGATTTTGTTGCAAGCAATGATGAAATCGACATGTATGTGGACTTAAATGAAGACTGAACCTGCTGCAAAAAGATATGTATGGCACATGCCAAAGGACGTGCAGGTTTAGAGGGGGCGGATGTCGTGCCGTGGCACATGCATAATGTGAAAATAAAAAAAATCTACCTCACTCTTAATTGTTTTAATGTGTGGGACCAAATGCTACAATGTACATATTGTGATGTATGCAAAAATGGTTGCCATAGTTGGATGCGTGTACATACCTTGTCGGGCAGGCAAGGCCGAGGACGTGGCACCGCTGCATGTTTTAACACATTAAAACATGACTAATTTTCTTTAAAATGTACAAATGTCAAGTGTGTAGAAGTGGCACGCTCGTTTTGCCTAGAAAGTTCAATGCGGGCGATCTTGGCAAAAAATAGCAGGTTTTATGCACGGGTGTAAAAGATGTGTCCAAAGTGCTTACCAAGTGGAGAAATGAGGCTCAACATCAAATTTGAGCTAAAAGGGAATTTTACACGATAATAGAAATTTTTCTCACCTTGTTTAGGCATTTTACGGAGCAAAAGGGATATTTTTTGCAAAAATGGTTAAAAATAGCACAAAATGGCTAGAAATGCCACATCAATAATGGTTCCATTGTTTTTCAAATTGAGAGGGAAGTTTAGAGCCAATAATGAGCTCATTTGGGCATATAATCAAGAAGATACAACCATTACAATCCAGGGTGCTACTACAGTCTTGTGCTGCTTTCACTACATGTTCGAGGCTGTGAGGCCTCCAATTAGGGTTTCCCCCCATCAAATAACTACTTGGGCTTCTCTAATGAGGTCTTGAAGCTTCTCTGAAATGGTCACGATGAAGAATTGAAGCATCAATTTAGGGTGTTTAATAGGTCAAAAGAGCACTGCATATGTGCAATTGGGAGCGAGGCTACACCTAATATTCACACACACCAAGAGTTTTGAGTTAGTCTTGGTTCTTTTTCAAAGTGGAGATTTCATGGCTGGATTTTTGTTCTTTTTGAGTGTGCATTTAGCTTCAAATCATCAATGACTTGCTTGATTTTACAACGAATCCTCACAGTCATTACCCGATGCTTTCTTAGCCGCACTGCATACTTCTTGACACTGCTTCTTTCCTATGTATGTGTTATGGATGGTATGCATGCATTAAGCCAAAATAAAGGTATCTAAGCCACATTATGTTCTACATAGCGCTTTGTGAATCATTAGAAGCTAAAAAAATGTCCAAAAAAATTATAGATCAAACAAAGGTGCAACTTCAAACCACTTATCCTAATTAAAAGCATTAACCAACTTAATTGTAATGATGACAAGATTGCTGCAAAGGATTTGGAATGTCATGTTGCATACTTATTGGAAAAGGATCATGAAAATCATACCATAATAAGTCACAATCCATAAGGAAAATAACAATGTAAAAGGATCCATACGATCCTCCTAGAATTCCTACATACATATTTGAAATTAAATATCTTTTTTTTTTGCAAGTTGAGGAAGTCGGGGGTTGAACAGTAGAATCACCTTGATAACCTTGTGAGTATCAGTGACCTTACCTGCCCAGATGTGGGGAGAAAATATTGTGCTTGCTATGAGAAATCCTTTAAGCACAGAGAAATAATATGCAAGAGCCCCTTATTGATTGATGTTGTTGCCATTGAAACCATTAAAAAATAAATAGAGGATAGAACCTTATCAAGCAAAAAAGAAGAAGAAATGTTTTAAAGGTAGGTCTTACCCTAAGACAAGTCTCATAGTAGGATCAAGGTTGTGCTACTATCGACCAAGTCATGAGAAGGCTTAGGCTAGGGGTCCCAGATCAAAGCTAGCTCTACCACCAACACCGAATATGTGTCGTGAAAAATTATCTAACATTTACGTATAATAAATGACGTTATCATTATTCTTTCTGGTCTATAGAGTTGTGGCTACTTTTTAGGCTATGCAACGATTATGGAGATTGTGAAACCTCATATCCAAATGAAGTGTTGGCCACCCTTTTCTTTCTAAGTTTTAATGGTTACATCCCCTCTTTGTCATAGAATGTTTATGTTGTGATTGGTCTATACCTTACGGATTTGAGATCAAATCATAGCAATATGTATCTCTTTGAATTGCACAACAGAGGAATTAATTGCTTCTAGCAAATGCATGCTAGGAAAATAAAATTCATCGAATACTAACATTAATTTGTGCACGTTGTTTGTTTAAGGTATCATGTACGTGAATAATTATGGTAGAAAATCTCTAATAGGAGATCTTATAATGAGTGTGACAATCTAGTGGAAGAAAAAGTAAAAGGAGTGTAACAATTGATGGGGGCTTTTCACAAGCCAAGCTCCCATACCCCTCTTCTCTCGTCCCCACCCCATGAAAACCCCGTCTTAGGGAGGGAGTGATAAAAGGCATTGGAAAAAGTAAGAAAAAAAATAAAGTATGATTATGTAAATATATAAGAAAGGTAAAATAGGCCACCTCATGCCTGCGGGGTAGCCCATCCCCACCTTGCCTCCTTTTTCTTCACTGTTGCCCTGCCGGGTGTCCCTTTTCCTCTCCTTCGCTCAAAAGGTCAACCCTCTCTCTCTTCCCCTTGTCCTTTCTCCTTTCTCTCTCCCCTCAAGCTACCCCACCTCTCACCAATAATGCATTATAACTCATCGATAATGCACCCTAACTCACATGCAACTTACCCTATCTTCCAAAATAGTATACCCCACCCCCTCTTTCTCTCTCCTATCATATCCCATGACCCAAATACCCCCTTCTCTCTCTAAAGGGCGCCATGTCTCTTGTCTTGTAGCTAAATAAGCTCCCCCACACTCACACACACTCAGTTTCACTGAAAAAGGTGCCCACAGACCCATCCCCACCCGGTGGTTATCTGATTTTTCTATTGTTCACACACATCTGCACACAGATTCACCTTTGAACACACTCCCCTCTCTCCCCTCTTGTAATTACTTTATTCTCCATGTCACCTCTCACTTTTTTTCATCAACCCATCTCTCTCTCTTAGTCTCTCTCTCATGAGACTGCTGTTCTAGCACATATACACATAGCCAGACAAGTGGGACCCACAGTCACATGGCCTATGTAGATAATGATTTCTTCATTTCTAAATTCTAGAATTTCTCCCCCCTCCTCCCCTATATAAAGAGGGGTCACCATCACACTAAGGACACACACCATCACCAAAGAGTACACTGTGCACTGTGTGTGCCTACTGCACACACACACACACACACACACCATCACCAAAGAGTACACTATGCACTGTGTGTGCCTAGTGCACACACACACCCCCACACCATCACCATCACCGCAATCATCATGCTCGTCTTAAGCATGACCTCTACACGCTTGGGCTATGGAAGATGAAGGGAAACTAAATGAAGGATGATGGCCGTAACCCTCGTGCGAGTCTTCGCCATCAACTCCCACCTATCCGCCATGTGCTCTACCACGCTCTCCCTTCTCATTCCCCTACCCTATGCTCCCCATTTCATTGCCTTATTCTCTAAATAAAGCTTGAGGTTTTGTGAGTATGTTTTCTTGCAATGTTTTGCCCATGTGAGGTGTGCGGAATCGCCACCTAGTCTTGTGTTTGGAGTGAGCTTGTGTATGTGTGAAGGGTGTGCGGATTCGCCATCCTTTTGTGGTGCTTAAGTACTAAGCCGCTAGACCCCGTCCCTCACTCTCTCTCTCTCTCTCTCTCTCACTTGATCTCATTCCCTTTCCTCTTCATCATTGCTCCCAAGCATCCATCTCTCTTGGATGAAAACTTTGTTATGGTGGTGTGTTGTCTGCGTCCTAGCCGCTGAAGCTAGGTGGTGCCCCCCTGTTTGCTTTACCATGATAGGCTCGAGGCGCGCCATTCGGTCCCCGGTGTTTTAGAGGCCGTCGGGGTTCGGGGTTCGCTTTGATCTCGTCATTTGGTGCCCCCACTGAGGATCTTTTCATGAAACCCTTCAGTTTACAAGACTGAAAACCCTAATCTATTGTGAATGGATGAATGGCTAGCAGGATTTTCTTATTGGACGACAGAAGAAGAAGAGCTCCAAGCACAACTAGACGAACTCTGCATCTCCATCGAAGCTCGAGTGCCAGGCGTAACGGTAATCGATTTGGAGTGGGAGAGTCAACCAACACGCCAAACCCAGTGGATATACATAGGCCAAGTGCCAAGAAGAAGAAGGAGAAGGTCGAAACCATGTCCGCAACCTACAACCAACCCACAACAACAAAATGGAAGGAGCTCTACACAATACAGAATCAACACTATTCTACTTTGAGAATCGGGTAACTCAAGTCACCGAGGTAATTATCATAGTCAGTTTTCAAGTCGCACCTGATGCTGCAGCACAGATAATGGAATCATTGGCTCACACTCTCACTAGAGAAACTAGGGATCTACTGAGTTTGTTTCAGGAAAGAACACCACCCTCTCCCACAAGCTTGGACAGTGACTAAGAACCTCTAAGCTTCACATGAATCAGTACAACCTACCTCAAGACAGATCACACATACCAACACGTGTACGCTCAATCAAGGTAATACTGGATTTGAAGGATCACTACCAGCACGTCATTGACACCATGCTGGGTGGGGAGCGTTTTTTTGAGGTTCTGGCATCAGATCAACCATGACACCATGCTGGGTGGGGAGCGATTTTTTGAGGTTCTGGCATCAGATCAACCATTTGTCCTACCTTTGGTACAAGGCAAGGTACCGTTTGAAGTTTTAATCTATGTCCTAGTATAAGAGGGTATACACGCCTCCTTGTAAAGAAGAAAAAAACTCTTGCAAGTTAAGCAATGTGTCTTTCTAGCTCTCTCTTAGTAATCATGGCAAGTGTAGCATTTCCAACATTTAAAGGAAAGAAGGGGGAGGATTTGGTAACAGACTTCCTAGATGACTTTGAAGTAGCATGTGTAGTGAGCAACAAAGATACGGATGAATCCTGGGTTAGAATCTTTAAGCATCTCATGAAGCTAGAAGATAGATCATGGTACAATGCACTTCCACAAGCAACCAAGGATGACTGGGAACCCTTAAAAACTGCTTTTAAGAGGCGCTTTGGGGGAGGTACCACTTCAGAAAAGTTGTGGGACAAGTTGAGAGACTTGAAGCAGGAGGGTCTTTTAGAATATGCCACCTATGAGTCCAAATTTGTGGATCTGTGGGAACGGTGGGTTGAGTCACTGGAAAGGGGGGAAGCTGCACCCGATTTCCTAAAAAAATATCGGTTCACGCATGGCTTATGGCCGCTTCTCAAGGAGAAGGTGAAAGGTAGATTCCCGGCTACGTACGAGTTCGCCATTGAGATTGCTCGCCTTAAGGACAAGAAGCTACGAATGAAATCCAAAGAAACCGAGTCAACAGAAATAGCAACATCACATCGACCAGCAACTACGACAACCACCATTCCACCACCACCACCGGCTCTTGGGGTAAGAGATGACCAACAAGATATGTTGGCCCATATTACTGACCAACTGCAGAATTTGTCTGTCCACTTAATACAACAAGGGAGGAGTCAAGAAAGACATCAAGACCCTGGAAAGAGCACGACGACAAAACAGGGAGTATCATTGCTACAACTGCGGAGAAGACGGTCACGGTATGTACTACTGTCCCAAACCACGACAAAACTATAATAGAGGAGGTAGGAGGAACCAATTGTCACCCCCTAGAGAAAGAACACCCCCACCCCGAGAACCAACCCCACCAACACAAATTCTATGTCCACCCCAGACACCACTATAAGCATCCATTCCACCTCTTCCACCAGCCCCACCACCTGATCGCCCTGTAAACATCACAAGTTTAGAAGAGAAAGGAAAAGCCGTAGTAGTGGATCCACCTAGAGCAAAGGATAGGGACAAGGGTAAGGAGAAGGTAACCTTTTTAGAACCACTTGAGGCCATGACTGTGAAGGGAGCTAGGAGGGAGAAGGCTACACAATCAGATGATGAGAGAAGCATGAGAGGAGAAACTAGCAAGAGGCCATCCAGGCCACGACGGAAATTGGGCATCACCGACTTCCAACTAGGGGAAATTTCTAATCCCTATGATCTAACATTGGATGTGGCAGAGCAAGGACTGAAGATTACATGGCCACAGCTGCTACATCATGTACCTAAAGTAAGGCGACAATAGTCTAAAATGGTAAGTACAAGATGCTCCAAAACAAAGGTAGCCGGAGAAATTTCGGGATGCAACATGGATGACATCCTTCCAATTGTCGATGTAAACATAAAAGGAAAGAGGGTTGGAAACACCTACATTGATGGAGGTGCACAAATCTATGTAATGAGCGAAGCTATGATGCTTCGATTAGGGCTGGAGGTTGACAGGCCTTCTCCATGCAAGGCAAAGATGGCAAACAACGCAAAAGTAAAGTGTGTGGGTGTGGTAAGTGCCGTGAAAATCAAAGCTTTCAACACTGAGGTAGAGGTAGATGTTTTTCTAATGCCTACTAAGGGGGAGGGCTATCCACTAATTTTGGGAAGGCCATAGTTGATGGCCATGAAGGCAAAACAGGACTGGGGTACTGGCCTTGTACGCATGACCAGTAAGAAAGGAGAGACAATCTACTACGACATGAGGATTGGCAAGCAGAAGCAAATGAATCTGGAAACATCAGTAGATGAAACCACTAGCGAACATTCCAGTTCTGAGGAGGAGACCACATCCAACGACGAAAGTGACAGTTCCATTGATGTGATGGGTATCATTATGAAGGATCCACAAAGGGTAAGCACAACTGGTGATCCATCACCAAAAGAGCAACCCAATGAAGAGGAGAGAAAATCACTTGGCCTAGGAGGAAGTAGGTTGAAGGGTATGTTGTCTATGGAATTAACACTTGAGGAGAAAGATAGTTTTTTGCAAATGTTGATGGGATTTCCTAACCTGTTCATTGACAACTATGAAAGAATCACAGGCATTACAGTGGTGGAACATCATATTAAGCTGAAGGAAGGGGTAAAACCAGTTGTGCAAAAGCTACGACGACTGAGGGTCATACAAGAAAAGGCACTCTTGGCCGAGGTAAGGAAACTGCTAGAGGCGGGATTCATCTATCCTGTAGAAAACTCAGAATGGGTGTCACCCGTAGTGGTGACGCCTAAAAAGAATGATAAGTAGAGGGTCTGTGCTGACTACAAACCACTAAATGCAGCTACAAAGAGAGACCACTTTCCTCTCCCTTTCTTGGATGAAATTCTGAATGAAGTAGCGGGTTTTGAATGCTATACCGTTTGTGATGGTTATTCTGGATACTTTCAAATATGCATAGCCTTGGAAGATCAGCTAAAAACCACTTTTATCACGCCATGGGGTTGTTTTTCATACAGGGTTATTCCATTTGGTCTCACAAATGCACCTGCCACATTCCAAAGATATGTCACATATGTTTTTCAACCGTTCTTTGGAACATTTATAAGAGTGTTCATTGATGATTTTTGTATATATAGCTCCCGTATTTCACATTTAGAAAAGGTAACTGAAGGTTTGGCCAGGTTGCAGAGCCTAGGTAGGCAATTAAATGTGGATAAATGCCACATTGGAGAGAGTAAAGTCATTCTACTAGGCCATGAAATTTCAGCAAAAGGTATCAACGCCCACCCGAGTAAGGTGTCCGCACTCATAGCCCTACCTTCACCAACGACCGCACTTCAACTGGTCTCTTTTCTACAGAAGGTGAGGTACTTAAGTAGATTCATACATCTACTATCACAACTTGTTCTACCACTGCAACAACTCACTCAAAGATCAACTTTCACTTGGGACAAGGAAAGCGAACATCACTACAACAAGGTAAAGGAGGTCTTAGCCACTCTGCCAACTATCTCACCACCTAAGTGGGATGAAAAATTCTATGTCACCTCAAGTGTTGGTGATGACTCATTGGGGGCTGTGCTACTCCAAAAGGATACGACGACATCTTTCATGAGGCCAATCTACTTCTCTAGTCGATTGATGATAGCAGGAGAGAAAGGTTTCACCCATGTGGAACACTTAGTCCTAGCGCTTAGATTTGCAACTACAAAGTTTAGGTCATATTTTCTGCCTAAGCAATTTGTGATTCTAACCACGGATGAAATATTTCCCTATGTTGTACAACACATGGATGTGTCTGCTAGAATTACTAAATGGCTAGTTTGTCTGCAAGAGTTTGACTACATGGTACAGGTAGAAAGCACGACAAGGGCAAGTTTGGGGGGACACATGACCTACCAAGTCTTTGAATGGAAGGAGAAGCAATCTAAGGAAGGAGAAGTCCGATTACCTCCAGTACCACCGATGGTAGAAGGAGTATACTCTCTCTACTTTGATGGAGCCTACAAGCGAGCGTCCGACAAAGCAGTTGCATGCATAGTGGTCTTTGATGACAAAAGGACAAAGGTATTTTCGTTGGGCCAATTGTTAGATTCACATTCTAACAATGAAGTTGAGTATGCAGCACTAACCAAGGGTCTACAATGGTGCATCTCGCAAGGTGTACAACGCCTTAATGTATTTGGGGATGCTCTACTTCTGGTAAGGCAAGTAAATGGAGCATGGACATGCAAGAATCCTAGTTTAAGGACTCACTTAAGTGGTGTAAAAACCTTGTTGGGTAAGTTTGAAGAAGTTCAAATACACCATATCCCAAGGGCTCAAAACTAAGAAGCAGATGCCCTAGCAAGAGAAAGACTACAGGAAGTGGTGGTTGGAGCAATAAAACTAAAGCTCCCTCTATTTCAAGGCAGTGATGCCTTGCCTGACATCATGCATTTTTTGGAAACAGGGGAATGCCCATCAGATTTAACAAAGGGACAGAAGCAATGGCTGAAGCGGAAGGCCACAAGGTATCGACTCATCAATGATGGTTTGTACTATAAGGGTAAGGACCAAATACTCAGGAAGGTCCCTCTCTCTCACGAAATCATGGGAGTAATTGCTAGCTGTCACGACGGGGTTTGTGGTGGTCACTTTGCCCAAGACATAACAAGTAGGAAAATCTTGCAGGGCGGCTTCATACGGCCTAGCCTCAACCGTGATGTACACCATTGGTGCAAAACGTGTAAGTTGTGTCAAAAGGCCGGCACTAGGTCACCTATGCCTGAACCACAAACACCTATTCTCTCATATGGCCCATTTGAAAAATGGGGTATCGATGCCATTGGGCCATTACCTAGGGCCAACTCAGGAAAATTCTACATTATCATGAGGGTCGGCTACATGACTAGATGGGCAGAGGCTACAGCCACCACTAGAATCACAGCGGTAGAGGTAGCTAAATTTATTTACGAGCACATATGATGTAGGTTTGGCACACCTTTAGAGATCATCTCTGATAGAGGGCCAGGTTTTAGAGCAGACTTGGTAGGAGAAGTAATGCAAAAACTGGGCATTACAAGGAGGCACTCTTCACCATATTACCCTCAATGTAATGGCCTAGTTGAAAAGGTAAAATGAAATGGTTTCTAAAATTATTACCAAGCAGGTAAACGATCATCCCGGAGACTGGGATCCGGATAAGTATCTACTACCAGCTTTATGGGCCTACAAAACTTCATTTCGTACATCCTTGGGATTCACACCATATCATCTAGTATTTGGTAAGGAAGCAATCTTGCCCATTGAAGTGCAACTACAAAGTCTCAGAGTAATGGCAAGCCAACTTCAACAACCCAACATGCATTTGAGAGATCACATCATCAACTTGGAAAGACTGTAGCTGGACAGAGAAGAAGCAATAAATTATTATGCAGCACAAGCAGAGCATAAACGGCTTAGCTTTAACGAACATCTCCGGAAAAAAGAATTGAAGAAAGGAATGTTGGTGCTCCGCTATGACAATCGCTTCGACACGCTGTCAAGAAATTTGCGGTCTTGCCAGGAAAGCACCGGGCTTATGGCTGTGAGAGTTTGTGAGATAACTCAACAAAAAATATATGAAGGAGTTAAACCATAGATGCCATGAAGAATAGGGTTTGGAAAGAAGTGCAATCAAAGAAGACTCACTCTTTCTCTCTTGCACTCACACACACAAAGAAAGAACACAAAAGAGAATGTCAAAACAATACGAAGATGAAAACATCAAGGCTATGGTCATATCGTATCATGGGTAATATGAAAGGGTTAATGGATGAGTTAATGGCATTCAATCTTGGCTGACCAAATAGGCTACGAATTGTTCTTTGGAATTGTAGTTTTGTGCTTACCATAATATATATATTTTGTCTAGTGATTGGGATTAATTGTGTGTACAAATCCTCTTGGTTCATAGCAAGATAACTACGCTTACATCAAAAGAAAAATTATAGTCTATGAGAGGTAGTATGATGGGATCCGGTGATAGAATTATTTCATTGAGCCTTTCAAGGCCGAAGAGAAACACTATACGTTGTTGAAAGTGTATTTTATGGCTAATCCATACGTTAATTCTAATAGATTGTAAAGAGTGAAAGCGATACAAATGATCATCATGTGGGTTATTCATCTAGGATAGTATGTGAGAAATGTAGATATGAGAGAAGTGAAGAGATGAGAATGTTCCCTCCCAAGCCCTATTCTTGCCCGTAGGCAATAAGGATACTGCGGGGAGAGATGTACCTGTAGCAAAGAGAACCTAAAATTTGTAGAGAGGATGAATTACTAAGAGTGAGAGAGATAGGTTTGGTTAAGGAGATGAGATTAGATATATATATATATATATATATATATGTCGGATTGATCATATCTCCTCAACCGTGGCTCCAAATAAAAAAGTAAAAATATGGGCAAAAACTTCAGCTCATTAGCTACGATTTTCATTTTAAAATCGTTTTCCAATTCGGATTGGAACCTTGTGTAAAAAATCCATCAAAATAGGGTCCATTTATGGCAGCAAAAGTCTTAATGTGGTCTCCTTAGCCTAGACTTTCATTTAATTCCAAAGGACACCTCATGCCATATGAAAGCATGACATTGCTCCTTGACAAAGTTTTGTAATCATGCTTGCAATAATGCATTAAAATAAGTGTATCTTTGAAACCATGCCACCTAGTGTCCCACTAGGATTTGATTCTCTCCTAGTAGCTATTTAAAAAGAAATATAAGAAAAGTATAAAAAATACATAGAATATATATATATTAGAGCTTACCCTAGATATAGGATCTAGCTAGGGTGTGAAATGATAATGAAATAGTATAAATAAAGAATCAATGCTTTTTGCCCCAAGTTAAAGAGGCGGAGCTATCGATGCTTTTCCCATAGTATTTTCTGCTGGTAAAGTAAGGATATGTCACCCTTGAGAAAAATAATAGGATGAGATAGAAGGCTTGTTATTATACTTAAATATGCATATGTACACTATAGGAAATATAATTATGTATCTAAAAAATTACAAGATAGATCTTGTAGCATGCGCTCCCACTATGTACGTGTCACAGCACGACATCCACCCCCTCTAAACCTGCACATCCTCCGGTATGTGCCACATTGTCTCTTTGTAAGATTAGACCTCTTGTACATCTTCCTTGTCTTCTTCTTCACTGGATGATTCCAGAGCTTCATGTTCACTTTGATCTTCACCTGTGTTTTTCTCTTCTTCCTCATCAATATCTTCTAGATCATTATCTCCTCTTCTCTTAAACATTTTAATCCTTTTTCCTGCAATGGGAATCTTTACTTCTATACCATCTAGTTCCGACAAGCTGTAAGTAGCATTTTCATGCACATGCTTTACAACATACGATCCAAACCATCTTTTTGAGAACTTACGCATGACTGTGTGCTGGTTATCAAGGCTACTATCATACACTAAAACCCAGTCACCTTTGTCAATTGCTTTGCTCCTGAGTCGATGTCGCTTATCAAAATAGTCCTTGTTTTTCAACCTTGCATTTTTGAGTCGTTCTTTTGCAGCTTCAATGTCTCCAGGTCTTCTCTCTAGCTGCCTTATACGCAGTGCAAGGAGATCTTCCCTACTAAGCCCCTCTTGCCAAGGTAGTACATTCCATGTGGGAATTGTATCCTCAATCAGCATCACTGGCTTTTGACCATGCATTAGCTCCGCAGGCATGTAGCCAGTTACTGAGCTATGTGTTGTACGATCAGCCCATAAAGCATATGGTAACAATTTTGGCCACTCACCAACTCTTCCTTCGCAAGCCTTGGCCAAAGCTTTGATGATAGGAGGATGCCCTCTTTCACTCTTTTCATTGCCTTCAGGGTTGTAAGCTGTAGTAAGAGAAAGCTTGATCCCTAATCTAGAAAAGAACTCCCTTGCTTCTTCGGCATCCAGTTCACCTCGATCTGCTGTGATTTTTCCCACACAACCATAACGGCAAATCACCTCATCAAGAAGGAATTTGCACACAGCTTCTGTGGTCTTAGCTCTTAATGCTCTTCCTTCAACCTGGTTAGTTAGGTCCTCTCGTGCAAGAACCAAGTATCTCATCTGCCATATCCACTAGCCATCCACAACCCATTTATAGTGCATGGCTAGTGGATATGTAGGGTGCAATCCATCACGATGTCGAACATTTGAATACATTTGACAAGTTACACATGACTCTACAAACTGAGATACATCTTTATACATACCCTTCCACCTGTATTTTTCTTTCAACTTGGAGAAGGTTGCCCACACACCCCTGTGTCCAGCCCATAGACTCTCATGAAACTCTTGCATGAGCTTTACTTGAGTCTCTTTTTTACATATAACCCGTTGTGGTTTAGCACCCTTTTGTTTAGTATGCTTCCACAAGTAACCATCCCTTAAAAAGTACCCATATGCTTTCTTGCGTATCCTCTTGAATTCTTGTTCAGACCAATCATCCTGTTTTGTTATAGTACTCAAGTACCTTCCAATAGAAAGCCAATCACCTTCATAAAGATCTTTCAAGAACAATTCAAGTGAATTAGTCATGCAGACATTGTTACCTTTGACATGAGAGATAGAATAGAATTTTGTGCCTACATCATCTCCCTCATCAATCATTTGTGACTCATCTTCATACCTTGCCCTTGATAGCATATCTGCCACTGTATTGTCTTTACCTGCAATGTGCTTAAACTGGGGATTTAAGGACTTAATGTAGGCAATCCACCGCAACATAGCAATGTCTGGTGTTGAGAAGCTTGTAATCATCCCAAGAAGTGGTAGACAATCTGTTTCTACAGCCACACATGCACCAATTAGGTACTCTTTTCCACTTTTCAAGGCTGTAACCATACCCCATAACTCTCTTTTTATCTGTGGATAGTTTCTTTGGCGAGCACTTAGTACCTTTGCTCCAAATCTTACCACATACTTGTGTCCTTCTTTGTCATCTTGCCCTATTGCCCATCCAATCCCTGTAGGACTGGTATCTACTGTCACAATCACTGGCCTTTGACACTCATAGTCTACCTTTCTCAAAGTAGTTGCTGACTGGAGTAACTCCTTTATCTTTTTCATGGATTTTACATGTGCTTCTGTCCATTTAAACTTTTGATTCTTTCTAAGCAGCTGATAAAGTGGATCAGCTACATGTGCATAATGTGGAATCCAAATAACATAGAAGACACATGCTCCCAGAAATCTTCTAACCTCAGTGATGCTAGTGCATGTTTTCTTCATTCTTTGGATGGCATCTACCTTTGATGGACAAGGTTTCCTACCATATGGCCCGCACATGTGCCCCACAATGAGCACTTCTTTGACACCAAACATAGACTTTTTCCCTGACAATGTAAGATTCACTTCTTCCAACCTAAACAAAATTTTATCACAATCATTTATGTGATTTACCACAAACCTGCGACATCCCTTGAGATCCAAAGCTTCATCTTTGTCACTTTCTTCACATCCTTTGATAGGCAAATCATCAATGAAAGGCATTGTGATTTGAGGAATAAAGTCACGTAAGACCTCATTTATCCCATTCATCATATGTGCAACCGAGTTGGTTGCTCCCTGTGGCAAGGTACACATCCTTACCAAACCCAAAGGTGTCCTCATGGTTGTCAAGTCTCTGCTTTCGATTGCAAGCTGAAATTGATCATACCCTGAGTAGAGATCCCCCATTGAGTAGATTGCCCTCCCTGCAAACGCCTCTGCAAATTCATCCACAATTGGACCTGTACCTACATTTCTAATTGTCACCTTGTTCACTGGTTGCATATCTTGGATGAAGCGTAGAGAACCATTCTTCTTTGGAACTGTGAACCACCTGTTTGAGTATGGAGCACAAGAAGGCTCCAAGATTCCCATTTTGATTTTCTCATTCAGTAGCTCTACTAACTTTGGCAAATGAGCCTTTGGAACCGGAATAGGCCGCAGATTCCAAGGCACATGAGGTATTGTGAAAATTACCATAGGAGCTACAATATAAGGATCAAGACATCCTATCTCATGTGGCTCAAATGCAAAAGCCTTACCATGCTTTGAAAGCATTTCTTTGAAGCACTTTGTCTCCTCCTGTGTTAGAAACTCCTTGCAACCAATCTGCAACTCTTGAAAAGTCTCCTTTGTGAAGGTATGCTCGATCTTTTTAGGATTCCGCAAACTTGGTTGTAAAGAAGCCTGTTCAATCTTTTCCCTGTTGTTGGGTGGTAAGGGTGAAGCTACTGGTTTCACCTTCTTTGCTACACTCTTGTATTTAGTTTCAACATGGACTTCTGGGCCAACTGTTTGGCTTTCTTTAAAGGCTTCTATTACTTGATACATTTCCATAGAGCAAACTTCCACAACTTCATTTTCAAGATGCAAACTAGACCTCATTATAGCATCAAGCTCACCCATAGTATCTTCAAAATAAACTTGTTCACACAAACCCAAAACATTTTCAGTAGGCTTTAGCAACCCACTCTTTTTCATGCCTATTTGTACATTATGCACATATTGCTTCTCATATCTCTTCAAATCTTCAAGTTTTGTAAAACATACTGATCCATTCCTTGTTACCAAGGAGCTCATCAAGAAAGTTTCACCTATTTTTGGATCAGGCGAGACCCTTTTTCTTTCTGTACCACTGCAATCCCGCTTTACAATGGTACTTGGCCAAAACCCATCATTTCTCTATAATCATGAAACTCTTTGCTTACTTTTGGTAGAGGATGTTCTCTGAGGTTGTCACGATTTCTTTCATGGTTTACACAGACTGTGAGAAATTGGACAGCTCGTTTACCATCTTTGCTACGTATTCTAGCATATGCTGAACCATCGTCCATTACCTTTGTTTCCATTCAAACTCCCACAATGTAGGATTGTCCAAGGATGAGATGATATGAAGATGTATCCTGTACAAAGAAGTTTTGGTCAATCTTTACAGCACCTATTGTTACCTTCACACCTGGACATGCTGCATACAATTCACCGGATGAATTGTTTGCCATGATCTGTGTCCATCGGCCATTTGCACTTGTTGTAGAGACTCTTTGACATTATGTTTATTTCTGAACCATGGTCAATCAAGGCAACAAATGGCTCTTCAAGATCACCTACCTTGACCAAAGTTTCTCTAGTAGCCCTTGCCCAATGACTTCGTGAATAGTAACTCCTAGGAATATCTTCAACTTCTTCATCATCATTTGAGAAATACACTTGCTTCACTCTCCCACTAGATTGGTAGCATCCTACCACAGCTCCATCATTCTCCTTATTTTGCAGTTGCATCCCTTGTCTCTTTGAGGTTTCCCCTTCAACCTGTGGACGAGAAACTTTAGCAAGGGTTTGCCTCTTCCTCTTGATGATGTCAATGATCTCCTCATGGAATTCACACTTTGCAATGCCAAGAACTTCTCCTAGAGTAAACTCAATCTTGCTATTCAAGATCCTTTCCTCCAAGACTTTCTTTAAATCTGTAGCAACCTCAATATCAGATTGTAGTTTATAAGTTGGGCCTTTTGTCTTACCTTTCGTTGGCTCTTTCTTCTTTCCTGTTGTAGACTCCTCCATGAGTACTTCAGGTGGAGATGCTCCTTGTGTTGAGGGTGTTTGAGAAGGCATTGAGTCGCTTCTTCCCCCACTTCTAGAAGCTCTTTTTGATGGTCCTTCATCAGCATTCTCACGTCTGCGCTTCTCTTCTACAATTGCCTCATTTTGTTGGCATTTTGTAATGTAGGCATGCACTGACAATGAGTCCACTGGATCATTCCATCCTGTTTCTAGACGTATGCAATCACCTGCTTCATGTAGAATCTCTTTTGTAAGCTTTCCCTTTTTAGCTAATTGCATGACATTAGGCCAAATTTGACCATGATGGTCACTCACCTCTTCATCACAAAAATGTTCAATTTTTACTCCATAAGTAGCTGCCTCAACTGAAGAGGTGGCATGCTTGGTTGCCATATCTTCAACTAAGGTTTGCATTCCCCCCTTCCCAAAGTTAGTTCTCAAGGGTAGACCTGTCTCTCTTAAGTGGATTTTACCATCCTTAAAAAAGACAACATCTTTTGACAAAGCATCACTAAAATCATCACAATCCCTTCTTACATGGTCTCTACTATCACACCAAATACATCTATTAACAAACCCTTCTTTGGGCTGTTGTCTTTGCCTAGGAAGTGGCCCTAATGGTTGACCTTTTTCTTCAACCTTTGCAAACTTCACCTTCAAGTCACGCATTCCCTTCACAAGCTCATCTAGCATGGACTCATCAAACTTAGGAGCGATAAAAGTAGGCTTTACGATTTTGTCAGAAGTTGAGGTGGAAGGACTTGTAGTGTTTACTACCATCTTGTCCCTTCTTCTTTGTCGTTTGCCAAGCAGTGAGACAGCACCTTCAACCTCATTCCAGTCGGTCTTTAGTCCTTGCTCAGCATCTTTATCTTCAAGAAGAAGCTCCAAATTTTCTTGAAACTCTTTACCTGCAGCTTGTAAGAAAATATCTATCTTCTCTGTATCTAGTGTGGCCCTTTCTGTCCTAGTGAGTTGTGCATAGCGCCGCTCAAATTCCCTAAGTAGCTCTGTTATTGATAGTCCTTGGTTTGGCTTGACTACCCATTCTAAGAATGTCCTTTTGGTCACTCTCTCCGAGTCCTCCATGAAATATTCCTCCTTTAAAGCTACTTTGAGTTCTTCCCAATTTCTCCCATGCCCATCTGTAATTGCCCTAACATGCTCCCTAATTTCTGGAGCAACAACTAGCTCAAAGCTTTGAATCATCTCACCTTCTGACACGCGATGCAGCTCCATCTCCTTCACATACTCGCGTAAGTACTTGGTTACATCTTTGCCATTGAACTGATCCATTCTGTTGACGACCGCTTGTATGGCCTTCGTTGCTGAAATCTCCCTTCTTTCAGTAGCATGTTGTTGTTGCATGAACATTGCAAATGCTTGAAACATTTGCATTGTTGCTGGGTCAAAATGCATACCCTGTTGCTCAACATGATCACCCATGGTTACCCACAAAATCTCACCCTAGCAGATTCGCGTCGGGTTCACCAAAAATGTGTCGAGAAATTTGCGGTCTTGCCAGGAAAGCACCGGGCTTATGGCTGTGAGAGTTTGTGAGATAACTCAACAAAAACTATATGAAGGAGTTAAACCATAGATGCCATGAAGAATAGGGTTTGGAAAGAAGTGCAATCAAAGAAGACTCACTCTTTCTCTCTTGCACTCACACACACAAAGAATGAACGCAAAAGAGAATGTCAAAACAATACGAAGATGAAAACATCAAGGCTATGGTCATATCGTATCATGGGTAGTATGAAAGGGTTAATGGATGAGTTAATGGCATTCAATCTTGGCTGACCAAATAGGCTACGAATTGTTCTTTGGAATTGTAGTTTTGTGCTTACCATAATATATATATTTTGTCTAGTGATTGGGATTAATTGTGGGTACAAATCCTCTTGGTTCATAGCAAGATAACTACGCTTACATCAAAAGAAAAGTTATAGTCTATGAGAGGTAGTATGATGGGATCCGGTGATAGAAGTATTTCATTGAGCCTTTCAGGGCCGAAGAGAAACACTATACGTTGTTGAAAGTGTATTTTACGGCTAATCCATACGTTAATTCTAATAGATTGTACAGAGTGAAAGCGATAGAAATGATCATCATGTGGGTTATTCATCTAGGATAGTATGTGAGAAATGTAGATATGAGAGAAGTGAAGAGATGAGAATGTTCCCTCCCAAGCCCTATTCTTGCCCGTAGGCAATAAAGATACTACGGGGAGAGATGTACCTGTAGCAAAGAGAACCTAAAATTTATAGAGAGGATGAATTACTAAGAGTGAGAGAGATAGGTTTGGTTAAGGAGATGAGATTAGATATATATATATATGTCGGATTAGAGATGAAAAAGATAACAACAAGAAATCAAGAAAACATCAATGTAGAACACATCTTACTTGACATTTGGCACCATTATTGATGGAGAGAGAAGAAGAGGGGAGAACTCCATTTTGATTGATACGCCAAGTGCAAGACCTTCTTTGATTAGAGTTGATCTTCCAAAGATACCATACAAGAATGGCTAGTCTTTCTCTAAGAAAGTGTAAGCTTCGGATTATGTTAATGGCTAAGTACAATTAGGCGTTACTAGTCACTTCCTCATGAATTCCTCTCATCAATGGCTTAAATGCTTGAGTTTCTTCCAAGGAAGAAGAGGTCCCCTTTTATAGGTGAAGGGAACCCACAAGGGTTTACACAAGAAGAGAGGAGCCAGTGTGAACAGGAATTGGAAAAGTTGGAAATGAGCTGTCTCTGCATGATGTGGGCAGACTGGGGTCCAAAATTTTGATCATATCTCCTCAACCGTGGCTCCAAATAAAACAGTAAAAATATGGGCAAAAACTTCAGCTCATTAGCTACAATTTTCATTTTAAAATCATTTTCCAATTCGGATTGGAACCTTGTGTAAAAAATTCATCAAAATAGGGTCCATTTATGGCAGCAAAAGTCTTAATTCCAAAGGACACCTCATGCCATATGAAAGCATGACATTGCTCCTTGACAAAGTTTTGTAATCATGCTTGCAATAATGCATTAAAATAAGTGTATCTTTGAAATCATGCCACCTAGTGTCCCACTAGGATTTGATTCTCTCCTAGTAGCTATTTAAAAAGAAATATAAGAAAAGTATAAAAAATACATATAATATATATATATTAGAGCTTACCCTAGATATAGGATCTAGCTAGGGTGTGAGATGATAATGAAATAGTATAAATAAAGAATCAATGCTTTTTGCCCCAAGCTAAAGAGGCGGAGCTATCGATGCTTTTCCCATAGTATTTTCTGATGATAAAGTAAGGATATGTTACCCTTGAGAAAAATAATAGGATGAGATAGAAGGGTTATTATTATACTTAAATATGCATATGTACACTATAGGAAATATAATTATGTATCTAAAAAATTACAAGATAGATCTTGTAGCATGCGTTCCCACTATGTACGTGTCACAGCACGACAACGCGCAAGGATAAGAAACTCCTGCTCCGATGGGAAGGCCCTTTCATCATCAGGAAAAAGTATATCAATGGAAGCTACCAGCTTATGGAGGCTCGTGGAAAACTTCATAAAACTAGTGTAAATGGTTGGCGACTTAAACCTTATTTTTTTCGATTTGACCAGGCTCCACCAATTGACATTCCAGATGAGGACACACCATCAGCCGCCACCTCCGACGATAATGATCAAACAGATGAGCTAGAGAAATGAATGCCTCTAGCCAAAAGGGGAGGGCTAACGATGGGGGCATTTCACAAGACAAGCTCCCATACCCCTCTTCTCTCGTCCCCACCCCATGAAAACCCCCTCTTAGGGAGGGAGTGATAAAACGCATTGGAAAAAGTAAGAAAAAAAATAAAGTATGATTATGTAAATATATAAGAAAGGTAAAATAGGCCACCTCATGCCTGCGGGGTAGCCCATCCCCACCTTGCCTCCTTTTTCTTCACTGTTGCCCCGTCGAGTGTCCCTTTTCCTCTCCTCCACTCAAAATGTCAACCCCCTCTCTCTTCCCCTTGTCCTTTCTCCTTTCTCTCTCACCTCAAGCTACCCCACCTCTCACCAGTAATGCATTATAACTCACCAATAATGCACTCTAACTCACATGCAACTTACCCTATCTTCCAAAATAGTATACCCCACCCCCTCTTTCTCTGTCCTATCATATCCCATGACCCAAATACCCCCCTCTCTCTCTAAAGGGCGCCATGTCTCTTGTATTGTAGCTAAATAACCTCCCCCACACTCACACACACTCAGTTTCACTGAAAAAGGTGCCCACAGACCCATCCTCACCCGGTGGTTACCTGATTTTTCTTTTGTTCACACACATCTGCACACAGATTCACCTTTGAACACACTCCCCTCTCTCCCCTCTTGTAATTACTTTATTCTCCATGTCACCTCTCACTTTTTTTCATCAACCCATCTCTCTCTCTTAGTCTCTCTCTCATGAGACTACTGTTCTAGCACATATACACACAGCCAGACAAGTGGGACCCACAATCACATGGCCTATGTAGATAATGATTTCTTCATTTCTAAATTCTAGAATTTCTCCCCCCTCCTCCCCTATATAAAGAGGGGTCACCATCACACTAAGGACACACACCATCACCAAAGAGTACACTATGCACTGTGTGTGCCTAGTGCACACACACACACACACACACCATCACCAAAGAGTACACTATGCACTGTGTGTGCCTAGTGCACACACACACACCCACACCATCACCATCACCGCAATCATCATGCTCGTCTTAAGCATGACCTCTACACCCTTGGGCTATGGAAGATGAAGGGAAACTAAATGAAGGATGATGGCCGTAACCCTCGTGCGAGTCTTCGCCATCAACTCCCACCTATCCGCCATGTGCTCTACCACGCTCTCCCTTCTCATTCCCCTACCCTATGCTCCCCATTTCATTGCCTTATTCTCTAAATAAAGCTTGAGGTTTTGTGAGTATGTTTTCTTGCAATGTTTTGCCCATGTGAGGTGTGCGGAATCGCCACCTAGTCTTGTGTTTGGAGTGAGCTTGTGTATGTGTGAAGGGTGTGCGGATTCGCCATCCTTTTGTGGTGCCTAAGTACTAAGCCGCTATACCCCCTCCCTCACTCTCTCTCTCTCTCTCTCTCTCTCTCTCTCACTCACTTGATCTCATTCCCTTTCCTCTTCATCATTTCTCCCAAGCATCCATTTCTCTTGGATGAAAACTTTGTTATGGTGGTGTGTTGTTTGCGTCCTAGCCATTGAAGCTAGGTGGTGCCCCCTGTTTGCTTTACCATGATAGGCTCGAGGCGCGCCATTCGGTCCCCGGTTTATTAGAGGCCGTTGGGGTTCGGGGTTCTCTTTGCTCCCGTCACAATCTAGAGCTTATAATGAGTGCGACAATCTAGTGGAAGAACAAGTGAAAGGGTCACGACGGCTTTTAAAAACAATAAGAAAGTGATAAAATTGTTTAAACTGGTATCAGTGTTTGGGAAAAGATTGCATCAACTTAGTCTTGAGCCGATTGAAAATCGAGACTAGCTAGCTGCAAACCATGGTAAACGAAAAATGGATGAAATATGTGAGAAAGTCGTCCAAACATTTTACAAATCTCAAAATTTTTGCTAGTATTTGCGCTTTTTTTCTTTGTGAAGAGGAAGCTCGATTAGCAATCGCTTGATAAAAGAGACTTTCTTGAATGTTAACACTAATTGGAATCAAGCTATAAAATGCAAAAAATATAAAGCCATATGAAGTTGTGAAATGTAAGGTGAAATAAAAAGAGCTAATTTCATATATGTATGTGTGTAAAATTTATTAGAATTATGTAAGGTGAAGCTTCACTTTAGCATTGTAAAACAATAGAATGCAAAAAAATATATATGTTGTGTATGTGTGTGTGTAAAATTTATTAGAATTATGCAAGGTGAAGCTTCACTTTAGCATTGTAAAACAATAGAATGGAAAAAAAACATATATGTTGTGTGTGTGTGTGTGTAAAATTTATTAGAATTATGCAAGGTGAAGCTTCACTTTAGCATTCTAAAACAATAGAATGCAAGAAAAGTAAAGACAGGATGTGAAATGAAAGATAAGTCTCCATCGTGCACTCAAAACTATGAAGTCCCCCTAACCCAGCCCAACACTAAGGGTTTGTTTTAAAAAGCCAAAAAGTAAAAGGAGTGCGACAATCTAGAGCTTATAATGAGTATGACAATCAAGTGGAAGAAAAAGTAAAAGGATAAGAATTGAAGGTGTCTCTAGCAACGTAGGAACGTGCCCCCCAAAGCTTTCTTTTGGGGAGTAATATCTTTAGAGGGAGAAAGATAAGAGAAAGTTGATTTCAATTGTAGACACAATCGCGAATAGCCCTTGCAAATCTATTCAATGACGGTTCAACTCAAAGAAACAGCTATTGATCAAGAAGGAATAAAAGAAAAAGAGCTAATACTCCCAAGAAATCTTACAATATGTTGGACTTTGAAGCAGCATGGTCAAGCCTGAAGACAAGGTAGAAATTACGAATTTAGATCTTTGTACATGTTTCTTTTTTGTTGGTAGGAAACAAAATACTAGAGATATGTAGTGAAAGCACAACAAATTAAAGGCGAGTCCCCCAATGATTTATTATATTAGTGAAATTTGGAGGGTATGTAGTCACACAGCTCAAACCTAAAGGAAACCTAACTTCAAAATCTTACCAAAAAATAGTGAAAAGTGAGCATGCACGTTCACCTAGGAAGAAACTTTCAATTCTCATTGGTTAGTACGTTTTGAAGGCCCTAAATACAAGGAAAAAAGAGTAAACTGATAGGCAATTTGTTGCGCGATCGAGAAACAAGAGCGTTGGGAAAGCCATTGGAGCCTTTGCGCACACCATAAGGACATGCAATATACCCTTGCTGGTATCTCCCCTTTTCCTTTTCCCTTGAAGCAGGCTCTCTTTTCCTTCGGCATGAGCTCACAAGGCTTCTATCCTTTCCCCCTTCGGGGGGGGGGGGGGGGGGGGGGGGGGCCAGCATGCCGTTGCATGAAGTACTGTTGAATGGAATCATACAGGGTGATTCCCACGTACTGCTCAGCTCCTCAAAGACACTAAATGCTAATGCCTCATCTTCTTGTAGCCCACCATTGGGGGCTCCCTCAAGTAATCAGTTATTGCTTAATAGAACAAACATGCATAGCCCTATGTCGTATGCACATGCAGTCCAAACTCGGATAGTCCAAAGCACTATCTCAACAGAGAAGAAATACCTTCATCAAGAGGTATCACCAAAGACTGGGGGTCAGTCTTGCCTTGCCTTCCCCCATTCATTAAAGAGGTAAAATCTCCTCGGTGAGGTTAACTCCCAAGTGATTAAAATATCAAATGTTTGGCACAACATTGATCCTCTGCAGCACAGCAGCCTGAAGAAAAGCAGGGACTGGTTAATAAAGAGACCATAATGATGGAGCTCTATGTAGCAGTAGAGTGTGCTAATGAAGAGGGCGGGAATGAAATCCAGCATCATGACCCCATTATCAACAAACATTCCGACCAAGATAGAGTAAAGGGTGAAGTCATAATTGCCAATGCTAATCTAAAGGGGTGGCACAAGCACTTGCAGGAGAAAGTTGTAATCGGGCTCTGTCATGGAATCAGGCCTCCCATTTAAGTCCTCAAGCAATGGCTCTCACAAAAATGGGATTCAAGGCATCTCTTCAACTCTCAGGTACAATACCTACCAAACAACTACTATCTGTTCTTTTTTGAAAATTCAAAAAGTTTCTTACAAGTAATAAGCAGGGAGGGGGCAATGGTTAATTAGGAACACACCTTTGTCAATGTTCAAATGGTTTAAGGGTTTTGACTCTAAAGGAAAGAAACCGACCAAAGTGCCCATGTGGGTGGACTTCCCAGATTTCCTCATCGAATACTTTCCCTAGCTCAAACAAGTTGGAGCTCAATTAGGAAAGGTGCTTGGTCAAAAGCCATCCAATGGAGTTAACCCCAAGTGGGATCCCCAACTGCTGATTGAACATCCAGTTGAAGGACCAAAATGGGAAAGTCCTACATCAACAAAAAATTGTAATAAAAAATCTGCCTACTGCATGCTTTATTGTTTCAAAAAGGACATCTGATAAAAGATTGTCCAGAGCTGGGAAACAAAGGACCTAAAGAAGGAGCTGGATCAAAGGATTCAAAGGATAATAAAAATGGCTTCCAACAAGTCAATAAAAAGGTGGGTACAAAAGGAAAAATCCTACAAAGAATACCTCTAACAGAACCATTAATAGATTCAGTGCTTTGCCTGATGATCTTTTTGGCCCATCAAGTCTTGAGGCTTTGGTTACCAGCAAAGACGGAGCCTCTTCCTCTCAAGCCCCAACTGATTCCTTGAAAGACCTAGAGGAGGGGCACAAGCAACAAAGTAACCCCTCAGAGACTGTGTCCCCTCTCATTCCCCCAAACAGTCCTTCAGAAAAAGCCAAGGGCTGCTCTATTGATTCGGATAACTCAGACGATGGAGAACCATTCATCTCAGCTAACCAAATCAATTCCCCATCTTCGATCGATGATGACAACACTGTTTACATGAACACTCAGGTGGATCAATTCTTCAAAGAGCCTCAAAACCAGGACAATGAAGAAATGAATCAGCTATCCCAATCTCCTTTGAACTCTGTAGATATCTTAATGACTCAGGCTGAGGAGGAAACACTCCCAATTCAAATCAGCAAGGAAAAAAGGAAAAAAGAGAGATTAGCTGATCCTAATAGGGCTTTTGTTTTCTTCGTGAAACCTCCAAAACCCATTAAGAAATGAATCACACCAATCTCTGATCTCTCTCTCAATTGCAAGGGTCTGACTGACCCTGTGAGATCCGTGAGGATTAAAAATTGGATCTCAGATCTCCAACTCAATTTGGACTTTATCTGCTTGCAAGAAATTAAAGGTAAAGGATTTTGATGTGGATGTGAGTTTACGGAGAATCAGTAAGCATCACAAATGCTTCAACACTAACCATTTTGCATGAAAAGGAGGGGTAGCCATAGGTATTGGTCTCAAACATGAACACCTCATCACCAATATCCAATATGGGTTGGTGGGTCAATGGATAGCTGTGACTCTCAAGGAGCCTTTCAATATCACCATAGTGTGTCTTTATGCATCTAATGCTTTGTGAGAAATAAGTTCTACCTAGGCTAAACTTCAAGCTCTCTCTAATCCTCTTTTGCTTATTGGAGATTTTATTATGGTTACAAATATCTAGGATAGGTGGAAGGCCTTTGGGAAGGTCATTCAAGGTAAGGAAAAGAAAAACTGGGAGGAACTTGTGGACACTCACTCCCTCATGGATGCATCAGAGGACACTGGAATCACATGGTCTACTAATCAAAGAGGCAGCTGCTATAGATATGCAAGGCTGGACAGAATGTGTATGACATTGGATCTCTTGCACTCCTTCTGGATGTTAAGTTGCAAAGTTGATTCATCTTTGTTACTCCCTGATCATAAGCCTATCATTTTTGGATTGCACAAAGGGGAACACAACTTCAAAGCTAGCTGGCTACACTTTGATAGAACTTTGTTCAAATTGTCTTCTGTAAGAGCTAAAGTAAAGTGCATTTTTGATAAATCATTCAGTCAACATTCAAGTGCATTCTCAGCTTGGGATTATGCGCAGTAAAAAAAACCCAAAAGGCTCTCACCCATTTCAAAAAAAAGGCTAAGGAGATAAGAAGTAACAAAAGAATGATGATAGCCAAGAAGATATCTCTGCTTGAGGCCCAAACACAATTAGACATGCCCTATCTTGAGCTCAGTCATCTTAAAGAACAACTAAGGACGAAAGAGCTTTTAGAGGCCTAGGGTGCCCTTGCTTGGACCAGGCAGTTTTGGGCTGGAAATTTTGATAAGCCCAACCCTCAGATCTTTGCTATGCTAAGGAAAAAAACTTTAGAGATTATATCCCACCTTTGCTTAACAAAGTAGGAGTGCTGGCCTCCTCACATAAGGACAACATGGACATTGCTAGGTCTTATTTTTTCAATATATTCTCTTCTCTCCCTTTAAGAAATAATGAGATTAGAAGAGCCAGGGCAAGGATTGCATCTGCTAGAAAGAAAAGAGTGCCCTGTCATCTAGCTCAAGTGTTAGACTTACCTCTGACTAAAGGAGAAATAAGAGAATCTATTGGAAAACTAAAACGTGGCAAGAGCCCTTGGCTTGGTGGCATTCCTAATGAGTTTTTTTGTCAGGACCAAGACTTCATGTTTGTCTGGCAAGAAGCCCGGGCCTCAGAAGCTCTTTCCCCCTCGATCAATGCAGGTGTAGTCAAACTCATACACAAAAATGGCTCAAGAGAGGACGTGTCTAATTGGAGGCCAATTACATGTCTAACTTTTGTATACAAGATTTTTGCACTCTCTTTAGCTAGAAGACTCAGCCCTCTTATGGACCAGTTCATTTTGAAGGAGCAAAAAGGTTTCATAAAGGGGAGATTCATTATGGATGCTATCATTTCACTTTGGGAAGGAATGGACTATGCAGAGGACACCAAGCAAGATTATATCTTTTTCAAGATAGGCTTTGATAAGGCATATGACAGGAATGGTATTTCATTCTTCAGAGTCTTCAGGACATGGATGTGGGAAAGGTATTCATAAGATTTGTACATCTTCTTTTCTGTAATGCATCTGCCAGGATATCAGCTAATGGTTTACTCACTGAAGCTTTGCCTTTACATAGATCAATAAGTCAGGGTTGTCCTCTGTCACCTTTACTTTATGCTATATCATCAGATGCTCTAGGTTGACTGGTCAAGGACCTGCTTCAACAAGGTAAGCTAAAAGCAATATCTATTGAAGATTGTGATGATCAGCTATGCTTGCAACAGTTTGCAAACAATACCAATTCCATAATCAGTAATGATGAACAGTCTGTGAAACTATTCTGGGAATGCCTTGAAGACTTTTGTCTTGCTAGTGGCTCGAGCATCAACCATTCCAAAAATGGTTTCAAAGTGTCCAAAGGACCTTGTCCTGCTGCAATCACATTTGTTGGTTGTAAAGAAATTGAGGATGGAAAAATCTTCAGGCTTTTGGGCATTCCAATGGGCTTCAAAGTCTGTTTTCAACCAAAGGTGGAATTGGGTATTGGACATATTCAAAAGGATATTATTCGCCTGGAAAAATCACCAACCTAATCTATCTGCCATGATTTTTGTACTTAACCACTACTTATTGTCTTCTATGGTTTTTTCTCTCTTGCTGATAGCCTTGCTAGTACCAGCTCAACAAGTTCATCACTTTGGCGAGACGATTCTTATGGGGCTGCTCTGAAGGTTTCAACAAAGTGCCCAAAGTGGCTTGGTAAACCTATTGTCAACCTAAAGAGAATGGAGGATTGGGTATCCTCATCTTGCAGCATCTAGCGACTAATCTAGCAAGTAAATGGATTATGAGATCAATATCTTCTAAGGACTATTGGGCCACCTTGATCAAGAGGAATGCTAGTAGCTTCAGAATCAAGGAGTACAAATTCTAGTGTGATCTCTCCCTAAAGGAAATCCTAACATCCAAGGTTAAATATACCCCAAGGGGTTCTGGCCTGTCTTGTAGGTTTTGAGTGCTTGGCTAATTAAAAAAAACCAATGGTCTTCTTCCAATCACTGGATCATCTCATCTGGTTTCTAGCTGAGAAACTCTATATGGTTTGGCAAGCTCAACTTGCCTCGGAGGGACCAACTTACAAGAAAAGCTCAACAGTGTCACAAAGCAGGAATTACAACTTGGAAGGATGTATACAAAGATGGTTATTGGGCATCTAAGCAGGTTTTGATGCAGCATTATAATCTTACCAAACGGTGTGCATACGTGGTTTTGGATAGAATATTAGAGATGTAGAGGTATCTGCCGCCTCAAATTCCTGGGAGAAATTTCCCCTTGTTTAAGGTCTTCCACCTTATATACTCACATACAGGTAAACAAAGCTACATGGATTCATCTCTCGTTTGCAAACTCAACATTAAATGGAGAGTCTCATGGAGCCCAAAGTAGTACATCCGATCTTGTTTTTGCCAGTATGCCTCCTTTGGATCACTTCTTCCTTGTCAAAATTCATCATCTTGAACTCGCTTCTAGAAAAAACCCTTGATATCGAATCGTTGAGAGACTCCTTCATTGACTTCATTATTCAAGGTTGTATGTGCAATTCCATTTGATAGACACCCTTTTTCTGCATGAATGCCTCCTTGAATTTTTGAAATGACAATAAAACAACAATAATGATTTTTGCATGACATCAGCATTTTTGTTGAAAGCATCCACCCTAGCTTCTTTGTGACCCTATATGCTCCCTATAATCTCCTTCTTGCTATGACCTGCTCCCGATAATCTCCTTCCTGCTTGGCTTCGTTCATGGCCAAGCTTCTTTTGCACTTTCCATGGACACTCTACAATGTCCATTTCACGTTTTGTGTGTGTGTGTATGTGTGTGTATGTTTTGTGTGTGTGTGTGTGTGTGTGTACGGATGTGCCGAAGAAGGAACTCTGTGTTTGTGTAACTGCATGTTCCAATTGGGACGAAGAACTTGATTTTGTGAGCAAGGAAGAGGATGAGGTGGTGACAGACCTCTGCACACAGAATGCAGATGCCATGCTTCTTCATGGCAGCGTCAACCCTGTCTGTGCCATATTTAGCACCTCGCTTATTCAACCCTTGCTTCACTTTGCTCATAGCAACCATCTTCTACACCTTGCCATTCATGCTCTTCAACATCCAGTCGTATTCCGCTAGCAAGGAACAATTGTGAGCCTTCATCACTAACCACCGTGATCGCCAAAGTGTTGAGAGCTTTTACACCCTCAAAAGGGGAAACACACCTAGACGACTCACAAAATAGCATACGTAAAGATTGAGAGAGAGAGCTCATAACTGATTCTTGCGCCTTCGCTTCTTTTCAACATTACAATTTATATCGTTTCCTACCTCCTAACAGAATCCGACTAAGCAAAATCCTCAACTCATCAACATCTGACTGAGCATAATCCAACCCACTACAATCCAACATAGGAATATCCAACTGACTAAACATCGGACATACTAGTGTGCTTGTCAACATTCGCATGTACTTGCAGCTATTTTAATGTATATATATATATATATTATTTATTTATTTATTTATGTTTTTCTTGATTGGTGGATGTGCATTCTGATGCACAATTTTGAGACTCCAATTATAGGAGAAGCTTGGCTTCCAAGAAAGAAAGCTCTAATCTTGACTTACTTTCTTTTCCTTCCTATAAATACTCCTTCTTTCCTAAAAGCACTACTCCTTGTTTCCTAAAATTACTCCTTCTTTCTTAAGAGTCAGCTCCTATCTTTAGATATAGTCTTGAGGCTTAAGTTTCCCATATCAACCTATTATCTTCAAGTGAATAAGGGCCATAATTAATCATTTTGGAGTTTGATTTTTTATTTGAATTGTTCTGATAAAACTCTCTATGACTTAACAAAATGCGAACGCTAAACACTTTTGCAAAGTGAATGAAATAGATTTTATTGAAAAATATTGGGTACATTACACATGGATCTATCTTCTATCAAAGCCCTTTAGGCACCTATGGATATGCCCTGCGTCCAAATACATGTAGGTGATCATGGCATGGCCTTTTGTATCATGCCAAGGGCATTAACCCCGGTGGTCAAGGACCATACCCAAGGGGCCAGCTTCTAGTGTTGATAGGGAATGAGACCCAAAGGGTTATATAAAGGGAGGTTGGGAGGATCATTCCTAGGCAGTCCCTCTAGGGGTTTTAAATTGGTATCAGAGCTCTATTTTGGGCATACGACGTGGAGAGCCACACTTTTTTGCATGCATGTATAGCAAGGCCATGTGTATTACTTCTAGCTAGGAGGGAAAGAGCCATGTGCAGGGCCTCTAGTGCCGAGGAGGCGGGCAAAGTTGAGGTGCACAGTAATAGACGGGGCCGGACTCGTTAGGGTTGCAAGGAGCACACAATGTTTTTTGACACAGGGCCGAGCCTTGGTTTGCATTAGAAGGACCTCTGAGTTCCGCATTCTCCCTCATACGGATTTATTGCCACCCACCATGGTGTTTTTCTCCTTGTTTTCCACTTGGGGGCTGCCCAAAGCCAAAGGGTGGCCACTCTTAAAAGGCCTTAAGGGGCATACACCCCCCCCCCCCCCGGCGCGCGATTGGAACACAAGGGATACTCAACAAGGCCAATACTGTAGCTGCCAAGGGCACCATGAGCTACAAAAAATTTCTGAGCTACATAATTTTCCCTGCTATTAGATCTTTTATGGTTTTCATGCAAGTCGAAGGGAAGACCCTTGAAGGCAATTCTATATCAAAAATGATTGCAAGAGTGCAATAAAGCGTACGAGATCCATACTCGACATGAGAATTTGATAAGTTAAATTTGTGGTTATTACACTTTGGAATAAAGACAAGGCTCCATATGGAATTGTTCAAAAATCACCAGCATGTGTTGTGGATCTCTCAAGGAGGGAAATAATTAAAGCAAGCAGATAAATTTAGTAAATATTTTAATGTACAGTTGACGACACGTATGGGACTTATGCAGAATCCATTCAAAGCATGGTGGTGGAGAAGCAAGGCTTTATTGAACTCGATGTAAATATGAAAGTGGTGCTACTACTTCAATTATGTGTTGCGATAATGTCCCTAGGTGCTGGTCGAATCCGTTTTCAAGACCTTTTTTAGCACGTTGTATCAAAAACAATTGCAATGGCCAAACATTATCGAATATGCAGAACGACTTGTTAAGGTTACAAGTGTGGATAAACAACATTAATGGATGGTTTTTTATGCATATGGCAAGGCTATGATTTGTTAATGAAAATGTCTCATTATTTTTACCGAGAAGTGATTAACATTTCACCTTCTAGTATGGTTCAAACGTTTCAGCAAGTCTTGCAAATGATTGCAACAGAAAGTATTTAGTTTCTTCTCAGAACTATTTACACTCCTCTTTAATGTGTGCTAGGAACAACACATTCACCATAAGAATTGGCAAGGATGATCATGGATATACAGGTTTGGATCTGTTTTTGCTAAATGCATGCACACTAGGTGTTATGGGCCCTAGTGTTTAGCAGAGGTTGATTTGGAGTGGCATGCATATTCATCACATTGTTGCTATGAAGCATTTTTGACTCTATGTGCCATATCTATATAAGATTATGCTTGGATCTACCAATCAACAATAGAGGTCATGGCTCGGTTTGGGTGCTTGTGGATCTTTCAAGTTAACCGTGGATCTTTCAAGTTAATCAAGGTGGTTAGAGATGTTGTACAACATTGTGATCCCCATTTACCATTCATTTGGAAGACTGTTTGTAAACCATGAGGAATCCCAAACACCTAGCTCCTATCAGTATCCAAGGAGATAGGCAGATTACAAAAGTTATGCTATTGTTAGTATCCAAGGGGATAGGCAAATTACAAAATCTATGCTACTGTTAGTATCCAAGGAGATACGTATTTAAAAAGTGTAATCTTGTGCTAAAGGATATGCAAAGTGCATATGTTAGCGCGAAGCAATCCAATTAGTAAGCATTTATTGCTCTAGTTGAAGTTTTCTTACTATAAGTTAAAGCAAGTTTGCGACTAGGTCTAGTCTCTTCAAGTATAATTCAAGTTCTCAACCTTGAACACTAGTTATGGTGGGGTTGTTTACTGATACGAAAATATAACAAGGCCAGGACCTAAACTTGGCTGATGAGTTGCATCAGCAAGTTACTTTCATGGAAAGTGAAAAGATGTACTCTTTCAGATACATCTTAGTTGTGATAGCCAGTTTAGCATATTCAATTGAGTTCTAAATGGAGTTTAAACGCTATATTGTATATGAGACGGTTACATCAAGAGGGTTGCAAAGGGAAAACAACGTGGAAAATCAGGATGTTATTCATGATTTTGTTGAAACTCCCATAGAACCATGTTCCAATCAAATGAACAGCTGGATCCATGAAGGATTCCACTGTGGAACACATTAGTGTATCACCACTCTTATTTTTTAGGACAAAAATGGTTCTCTAAGGGGGGAGTAATGTCATGCCAAGGGCATAAACCCCAGTGCTCAAGGACCAGGCCGAAGGGGCCGGCTGCTAGTGTGGATAGGGAATGAGGTCCATGGGGCTATATAAAGGGAGTTGGGAGGATCATTCCTAGACAGTCCCTCTAGGGGTTTTACATTTTGCTTGACCACAACTCCTTCAAAATCTAGTAGGTTGATGGCATCTTAGGTGATCTGTTAATGATGTGCATCATTGTCAAAATAGTTTTTGCCCAGAATCCTTGAGTTTAATTTTCCATTGAATGCATAGCTATGAAATTTACTTGAATTGATCCTTTTATCAACTTCATTTTGTGTAAGTGCGTAAGGCATAGTGAATTGCTACTAGATAGCTCACTTTACAAATGTACCAGATAGCTCTCTTTGCAAAAAACTTCACAAAGTCCTTCCAGACATAATCTCCACCATTATCAATCCTCAATCCCTTAAGCTTCTTGCCAATTTGATTATCTACCAAAGCTAAGAACTTCTAAAACATCAAGAAGATTTCATTTATGTCCCAAAGGAGGTATCTAGACCTTCCTAGTAGAGTGGTCCTAAATTTTTCAAAATAGCTAGCAACCCCCTAGAGACTTGGTTGGCATAGGACCGCATATGTCACCATGTGCTGCTTTAGTGGATTTGAATGCTTTTTATTTAGCAAGAGCTGCAGCTTGTCTGCGTTTCATAAATACAATGTTCACACATAGGAAAAGTTAAAAAGACTTAACATAGGTAACCAAAATGTACAAGATTATTCATTCCCTAGCCTAGCTAGCTATGCCATAATTCAATGTTTGAAAAGTTTGCTATATAAATATCATCACTTTTTACACACGACGTGTACATAGATAAAAGTGTACCATGTTTTTGCCCTTTGAGAACCACAAGGCTGTCCTACCTAATCATCCAAGAGTCGTTTCCAAAGATGGTACACAACCAAATGATCAAACTTCCCTGTAGGAAATCAAGCTTCTCACTAACCTCAAAACATGTCTAATATTTTGCAACACAAAGTCCAATACTAACTTCATGTGTTGTTAGGTAGTACATAGCCATCAAGCAAGCTTGCACCATATGTAGAGAACCATTGTCTACGTGCATATGTAGAGAACCATTGTCTATGTGGTGGTACATGGAAACTTGCACCAGAATCAAGAAACTAATTCTGTGCTAAACTAGCATCCTATGCCATAAGAGAATCTCCATTGATGTCTAAAGGGAAGACCAATACGTTTGAGGCTGCAAGAAATTTTGAAACATTCAAAAACTTGGAAAACTCAACCACAATGATCTCTTCAATGTTTGATTTTCCCTTACTATTACTATTGGACGTCTTCTCATCCGTGCTCTTATCTTTTTGCCATGATCTACAATCTTTCATCATATGCCCTTTCTTGAGCCTTTCTTATGGAAATGATAACACTCAACATTACGCATGGAAACTTTGACTTAATGCATGAGTTTCCTTCATCTTTACCCTTGACACGACCTTGAGTGTGACCTTGCTGCTTCTATGAGCTAGCAACATATGCATCACCATGCATGAAAGGATCAATAGATTTATAGAAAATCTCTTCTTGAGAAAACTACCCACAACATCCTTGTAAATCATCTTTCCATTAGGTGCATAGTTAGTAATGGTAGAGAGCATTACACAAATATACACTTGACATCTTCATCAAAGTTCAAGCCTTCCAAATTCATTCAATTAAACATGATATTGAACTTGTTGAGATGGTTAGAAATTGTGTTGCCCTCTTGTTGGGTTGTTTTGTTACACCTCAACCATGTGAATACCCTATCTATGTCATTAGCCTATGTGTCAACCTTGTTAGAAAATCACATGATATGTATGCAAAGGTGGAACGCTTATTAGTCATCAATCCTAGGTGGAGGATAGGATTCCATGATGCCATCTATGTCTAGGTGGATATTCTTTGTTTTCCTATTTAAGAGCACTCTTATAACCACATTTTGTGTGTAATAATCAAGCTATTTATTTTGTATCAACTTTCTCTTAGTGACTAATTTTGTGCTACTCTTAAAACACTAGAATGGTAAAAGGACACTTTTATGTCCTTGGACACTTTTGTGTGCTGTTAAGTGACCATTTTTCTTGAATTATTTGAAGAGTATGAAAATAAATTTCTAGGTGCTATATATCCACAAAGTTGCCTTATGAGCTGAAAACAACTTAGCATTTTTTTTGGAGTATCGATCTCACCATTAACCTTACTCGTGCACAACATTTTTGAACCTAAACCGTGTGAAAAAATGGGTGGATGTCGTGCTGTGACACGTACGTAGTCGGAACGCATGCTACAAGATCTATCTTGTATTTTTTTAGATACATAATTATACTTCTTATAGTTTACATATGCATATTTAAATATAATAATAAACCTTCTATCTCATCCTATTATTTTTTCTCAAGGATAACATATCCTTACTTTACCATCAAAAAATACTATGGGAAAAGCATCAATAGCTCCGCCTCTTTAACTTGGGGCAAAAAGCATTGATTCTTTATTTCTACTATTTCATTATCGTCTCACACCCTAGCTGGATCCTATATCTAGGGTAAACTCCAATATATATATATATATTCTATGTATTTTTTATATTTCTTTTTAAATAGCTGCTAGGAGAGAATCAAATCCTAGTGGGACACTAGGTGGCATGATTTCAAAGATACTCTTATTTTAATGCATTATTGCAAGCATGATTACAAAAGTTTTTCAAGGAGCAATGTCATGCTTTCATATGGCATGAGGTGTCCTTTGGAATTAAATGAAAGTCTAAGCTAAGGAGACCACATGAAGACTTTTGCTGCCATAAATGGACCCTATTTTGATGAATTTTTTACACAAGGTTCCAATCCGAATTGGAAAACGATTTTAAAATAAAAATCGTAGCTAATGAGCTGAAGTTTTTTCCCATATTTTTACTTTTTTATTTGGAGCCACGATTGAGGAGATATGATCAAAATACTGGACCCCAGTCTGCCCACATCATGCAGGGACAGCTCATTTCCAGCTTTTCCAGTTCCTGTTCACACTGGCTCCTCTCTTCTTGTGTAAACCCTTGTGGGTTCTCTTCACCTATAAAAGGGGACCTCTTCTTCCTTGGAAATAACTCAAGCATTCAAGCCATTGATGAGAGAAATTCTCGAGAGAGTGAGTAGTAATGCCTAATTGTACTTAGCCATTAACATAAGCCCAAGCCTACACTTTCTCCTAGAGGGAGACTAGCCATTCTTGCAACAAGCTAACCTTGGAAGATCAACTCTTATCAAATAAGGTCTTGCACTTGGTGTATCAATCAAAGTGGAATTATCAACTCTTCTTCTCTCTCCCATCAATAACGGTGCCGAAGGGTTTCAAGTAAGATGTGTTCTACATTGATGTTTTCTTGATTTCTTGTTGTTTTCATTTTCATCTCTAATCCAACATATATATATATATATATATGTATGTATCTAATCTCATCTCCTTAACCAAACCTATCTCTCTCATTCTTAGTAATTCATCCTCTCTAGGTTCTCTTGCTACAGGTACATCTCTCCCCGCAGTATCCTTATTGCCTACGGGCAAGAATAGGGCTTGGGAGGGAAACTTCTCATCTCTTCACTTCTCTCATATCTACATTTCTCACATACTATCTTAGATGAATAACCCACATGATGATCATTTCTATCGCTTTCACTCTGTACGATCTATTAGAATTAACGTATGGATTTGCCGTAAAATACACTTTCAACAACGTATAGTGTTTCTCTTCGGCCCTGAAAGGCTCAATGAAATACCTCTATCACCGGATCCCATCATACTACCTCTCATAGACTATAATTTTTCTTTTGATGTAAGTGTAGTAATCTTGCTATGAACCAAGAGGATTCGTACACACAATCAATCCCAATCACTAGACAAAAAATATATATTATGGTAAGCACAAAACTACAATTCCAAAGAACAATTCGTAGCCTATTTGGTCAGCCAGGATTGAATGCCATTAACTCATCCATTAACCCTTTCATATTACCCATGATACGATATGACCATAGCCTTGATGTTTTCATCTTCGTATTGTTTTGACATTCTCTTTTGCGTTCTTTCTTTGTGTGTGTGAGTGCAAGAGAGAAAGAGTGAGTCTTCTTTGATTGCACTTCTTTCAAAACCCTATTCTTCATGGAATCTATGGTTTAACTCCTTCATATAGTTTTTGTTGCGTTCTCTCACAAACTCTCACAGCCATAAGCCCGGTGCTTTCCTGGCAAGACCGCAAATTTCTCGACATATTTTTGGTGAACCCAACGCGAATCTGCTAGGGTGAGAGTTTGTGGGTAACCATGGGTGATCATGTTGAGCAACAGGGTATGCATTTTGACCCAGCAACAATGCAAATGTTTCAAGCATTTGCAATGTTCATGCAACAACAACATGCTACTGAAAGAAGGGAGATTTCAGCAACGAAGGACATATAAGCGGTCGTCAACAGAATGGATCAGTTCAATGGCAAAGATGTAACCAAGTACTTACGCGAGTATGTGAAGGAGATGGAGCTGCATCGCGTGTCAGAAGGTGAGATGATTCAAAGCTTTGAGCTAGTTGTTGCTCCAGAAATTAGGGAGCATGTTAGGGCAATTAAAGATGGGCATGGGAAAAATTGGGAAGAACTCAAAGTAGCTTTAAAGGAGGAATATTTCATGGAGGACTCGGAGAGAGTGACCAAAAGGACATTCTTAGAATGGGTAGTCAAGCCAAAGCAAGGACTATCAATAACAGAGCTACTTAGGGAATTTGAGCGGCGCTATGCACAACTCACTAGGACAGAAAGGGCTACACTAGATGCAAAGAAAACATATCTTTTCTTACAAGCTGCAGGTAAAGAGTGTGAAGAAAATTTGGAGCTTCTTCTTGAACATAAAGATGCTGAGAAAGGAATAAAGACCGACTGGAATGAGGTTGAAGGTGTTGTCTCACTGCTTGCCAAACGACAAAGAAGAAGGGACAAGATGGTAGTAAACACTACAAGTCCTTCCACCTCAACTTCTGACAAAATGGTAAAGCCTACTTTTATCGCTCCTTAGTTCGATGAGTCCATGCTAGATGAGCTTGTGAAGGGAATGCGTGACTTGAAGGTGAAGTTTGCAAAGGTTGAAGAAAAAGGCCAACCATCAGGGCCACTTTCTAGGCAAAGACAACAGCCCAAAGAAGGGTTTGTTAATAGATGTATTTGGTGTGATAGTACAGACCATGTAAGAAGGGATTGTGATGATTTTAGTGATGCTTTGTCAAAAGATGTTGTCTTTTTTAAAGATGGTAAAATCCACTTAAGAGAGACAGGTCTACCCTTGAGAACTAACTTTGGGAAGGGGGGAATGCAAACCTTAGTTGAAGATATGGCAACCAAGCATGCCACCTCTTCAGTTGAGGCAGCTACTTATGGAGTAAAAATTGAACATTTTTGTGATGAAGAGGTGAGTGACCATCATGGTCAAATTTGGCCAAATGTCATGCAATTAGCTAAAAATGGAAAGCTTAGAAAAGAGATTCTACATGAAGCAAGTGATTGCATACGTCTAGAAACAGGATGGAATGATCCAGTGGACTCATTGTCAGTGCATGCCTACATTACAAAATGCCAACAAAATGAGGCAATTGTAGAAGAGAAGCGCAGATGTGAGAATGCTGATGAAGGACCATCAAAAAGAGCTTCTAGAACTGGGGGAAGAAGTGACTAAATTCCTTCTCAAACACCCTCAACAAAAGGAGCATCTCCACCTGAAGTACTCATGGAGGAGTCTACAACAGGAAAGAAGAAAGAGCCAACAAAAGGTAAGACAAAAGGCCCAACTTATAAACTACAATCTGATATTGAGGTTGCTACAGATTTAAAGAAAGTATTGGAGGAAAGGATCTTGAATAGCAAGATTGAGTTCACTCTGGGAGAAGTTCTTGGCATTGCAAAGCGTGAATTCCATGAGGAGATCATTGACATTATCAAGAGGAAGAGGCAAACCCTTGCTGAAGTTTCTCGTCCACAGGTTGAAGGGGAAACCTCGAAGACACAAGGGATGCAACTGCAAAATAAGGAGAATGATGGAGCTATGGTAGGATGCTACCAATCTAGTGGGAGAGTGAAGCAAGTGCATTTCTCAAATGATGATGAAGAAGTTGAAGATATTCCTAGGAGTTACTATTCACGAAGTCATTGGGCAAGGGCTACTTCAGAAACTTTGGTCAAGGTAGGTGATCTTGAAGAGCCATTTGTTGCCTTGATTGACCATGGTTCAGAAATAAACATAATGTCAAAGAGTCTCTACAACAAGTGCAAATGGCCAATGGACACAGATCATGGTTGGATGGTAAAAGTGGCAAACAATTCATCCGGTGATTTGTATGAAGCATGTCCAGGTGTGAAGGTGACAATAGGTGATGTAAAGATTGACCAAAACTTCTTTGTTCAGGATACATCTTCATATCATCTCATCCTTGGACAACCCTACATTGTGGGAGTTTGAATGGAAACAAAGGTAATGGACGATGGTTCAGCATATGCTAGGATACGTAGCAAAGATGGTAAACGTGCTGTCCAATTTCTCACAGTTTGTGTAAACCATGAAAGAAATCGTGACAACCTCAGAGAACATCCTCTACCAAAGGTAAGCAAAGAGTTTCATGATCATAGAGAAATGATGGGTTTTTGCCAAGTACCATTGTAAAGCGGGATTGCAGTGGTACAGAAAGACAAAGGGTCTCACCTGATCCAAAAATAGGTGAATCTTTCTCAGTATGTTTTACAAAACTTGAAGATTTGAAGAGATATGAGAGGCAATATGTGCATAATGTACAAATAGGCATGAAAAAGAGTGGGTTGCTAAAGCCTACTGAAAATGTTTTGGGTTTGTGTGAACAAGTTTCTTTTGTAGATACTATGGGTGAGCTTGATGCTATAATGAGGTCTAGTTTGCATCTTGAAAATGAAGTTGTGGAAGTTTGCTTTATGGAAATGTATCAAGTAATAGAAGCCTTTAAAGAAAGCCAAACAGTTGGCCCAGAAGTCCATGTTGAAACTAAATACAAGAGTGTAGCAAAGAAGGTGAAACTAGTAGCTTCAGCCTTACCACCCAACAACAGGGAAAAGATTGAACAGGCTTCTTTACAACCAAGTTTGTGGAATCCTAAAAAGATCGGGGATACCTTCACAAAGGAGTCTTTTCAAGAGTTGCAGATTGGTTGCGAGGAGTTTCTAACACAGGAGGAGACAAAGTGCTTCAAATAAATGCTTTCAAAGCATGGTAAGGCTTTTGCATTTGAGCCACATGAGATAGGATGTGTTGATCCTTATATTGTAGCTCCTATGGTAATTTTCACAATACCTCATGTGCCTTGGAATCTGCGGCCTATTCCGGTTCCAAAGGCTCATTTGCCAAAGTTAGTAGAGCTACTGAATGAGAAAATCAAAATGGGAATCTTGGAGCCTTCTTATGCTCCATACTCAAACAGGTGGTTCACAGTTCCAAAGAAGAATGGTTCTCTACGCTTTATCCAAGATATGCAACCAGTGAACAAGGTGACAATTAGAAATGTAGGTACAGGTCCAATTGTGGATGAATTTTCAGAGGCGTTTGCAGGGAGGGCAATCTACTCAATGGGGGATCTCTACTCAGGGTATGATCAATTTCAGCTTGCAATCGAAAGCAGAGACTTGACAACCATGAGGACACCTTTGGGTTTGGTAAGGATGTGTACCTTGCCACAGGGAGCAACCAACTCGGTTGCACATATGATGAATGGGATGAATAAGGTCTTACGTGACTTTATTCCTCAAATCACAATGCCTTTCATTGATGATTTGCCTATCAAAGGATGTGAAGAAAGTGACAAAGATGAAGCTTTGGATCTCAAGGGATGTCGCAGGTTTGTGGTAAATCACATAAATGATTGTGATAAAATTTTGTCTAGGTTGGAAGAAGTGAATCTTACATTGTCAGGGAAAAAGTCTATGTTTGGTGTCAAAGAAGTGCTCATTGTGGGGCACATGTGCGGGCCATATGGTAGGAAACCTTGTCCATCAAAGGTAGATGCCATCCAAAGAATGAAAGAAACATGCACTAGCATCACTGAGGTTAGAAGATTTCTGGGAGCATGTGTCTTCTATGTTATTTGGATTCCACATTATGCACATGTAGCTGATCCACTTTATCAGCTGCTTAGAAAGAATCAAAAGTTTAAATGGACAGAAGCACATGTAAAATCCATGAAAAAGCTAAAGGAGTTACTCCAGTCAGCAACTACTTTGAGAAAGGTAGACTATGAGTGTCAAAGGCCAGTGATTGTGACAGTAGATACCAGTCCTACAGGGATTGGATGGGCAATAGGGCAAGATGACAAAGAAGGACACAAGTATGTGGTAAGATTTGGAGCAAAGGTACTAAGTGCTCGCGAAAGAAACTATCCACAGATAAAAAGAGAGTTATGGGGTATGGTTACAGCCTTGAAAAGTGGGAAAGAGTACCTAATTGGTGCATGTGTGGTTGTAGAAACAGATTGTCTACCACTTCTTGGGATGATTACAAGCTGCTCAACACCAGACATTGCTATGTTGCAGTGGATTGCCTACATTAAGTCGTTAAATCCCCAGTTTAAGCACATTGCAGGTAAAGACAATACAGTGGCAGATATGCTATCAAGGGCAAGGTATGAAGATGAGTCACAAATGATTGATGAGGGAGATGATGTAGGCACAAAATTCTATTCTATATCTCATGTCAAAGGTAACAATGTCTGCATGACTAATTCACTTGAATTGTTCTTGAAATATCTTTATGAAGGTGATTGGCTTTCTATTGGAAGGTACTTGAGTACTATAACAAAACAGGATGATTGGTCTGAACAAGAATTCAAGAGGATACGCAGGAAAGCATATGGGTACTTTTTAAGGGATGGTTACTTGTGGAAGCATCCTAAACAAAAGGGTGCTACACCACAACGGGTTATATGTAAAAAAGAGACTCAAGTAAAGCTCATGCAAGAGTTTCATGAGAGTCTATGGGCTGGACACAGGGGTGTGTGGGCAACCTTCTCCAAGTTGAAAGAAAAATACTGGTGGAAGGGTATGTATAAAGATGTATCTCAGTTTGTAGACTCATGTGTAACTTGTCAAATGTATTCAAATGTTCGACATCGTGATGGATTGCACCCTACATATCCAATAGCCATGCACTATAAATGGGTTGTAGATCTAGTCACGATGCCGTTAGGACTCTGGCAGATGAGATACTTGGTTCTTGCACGAGAGGACCTAACTAACCAGGTTGAAGGAACAGCATTAAGAGCTAAGACCACAGAAGCGGTGTGCAAATTCCTTCTTGATAAGGTGATTTGCCGTTATGGTTGTGTGGGAAAAATCACTGCAGATCGAGGTGAACTGGATGCCGAAGAAGAAAGGGAGTTCTTTTCTAGATTAGGGATCAAGCTTTCTCTTACTACAGCTTACAACCCTAAAGGCAATGGAAAGAGTGAAAAAGGGCATCCTCCTATCATCAAAGCTTTGGCCAAGGCTTGCAAAGGAAGAGTTGGTGAGTGGCCAAAATTGTTACCATATGCTTTATGGGCTGATTGTACAACACATAGCTCAGTAACTGGCTACATGCCTGCGGAGCTAATGCATGGTCAAAAGCCAGTGATGCCGATTGAGGATACAATTCCCACATGGAATGTACTACCTTGGCAAGAGGGGCTTAGTAGGGAAGATCTCCTTGCACTGCGTATAAGGCAGCTAGAGAGAAGACCTGGAGACATTGAAGCTGCAAAAGAACGACTCAAAAATACAAGGTTGAAAAACAAGGACTATTTTGATAAGCGACATCGACTCAGGAGCAAAGCAATTCACAAAGGTGACTTGGTTTTAGTGTATGATAGTAGCCTGGATAACCATCACACAGTCATGCGTAAGTTCTCAAAAAGATGGTTTGGACCGTATGTTGTAAAGCATGTGCATGAAAATGCTACTTACAGCTTGTCTGAACTAAATGGTACAGAAGTAAAGATTCCCATTGCAGGAAAAAGGATTAAAATGTTTAAGAGAAGAGGAGACAATGATCTAGACGATATTGATGAGGAAGAAGAGAAAAACACAGGTGAAGATCAAAGTGAACATGAAGCTCTGGAATCATCCAGTGAAGAAGAAGACAAGGAAGATGTACATGAGGTCTAATCTTACAAAGAGACAATGTGGCACATACCGGAGGATGTGCAAGTTTAGAGGGGGTGGATGTCGTGCTGTGACACGTACGTAGTGGGAACGCATGCTACAAGATCTATCTTGTATTTTTTTAGATACATAATTATATTTCCTATAGTGTACATATGCATATTTAAATATAATAATAAACCTTCTATCTCATCCTATTATTTTTTCTCAAGGGTAACATATCCTTACTTTACCATCAGAAAATACTATGGGAAAAGCATCAATAGCTCCGCCTCTTTAACTTGGGGAAAAAAGCATTGATTCTTTATTTCTACTATTTCATTATAATCTCACACCCTAGCTAAATCCTATATCTAGGGTAAACTCCAATATATATATATTCTAAGTATTTTTTATATTTCTTTTTAAATAGCTACTAGAAGAGAATCAAATCCTAGTGGGAAACTAGGTGGCACGATTTCAAAGATACACTTATTTTAATGCATTATTGCAAGCATGATTACAAAAGTTTGTCAAGGAGCAATGTCATGCTTTCATATGGCATGAGGTGTCCTTTGGAATTAAATGAAAGTCTAGGCTAAGGAGACCACATGAAGACTTTTGCTGCCATAAATGGACCCTATTTTGATGAATTTTTTACACAAGGTTCCAATCCGAATTGGAAAACAATTTTAAAATAAAATCGTAGCTAAAGAGCTGAAGTTTTTGCCCATATTTTTACTTTTTTATTTGGAGCCACGGTTGAGGAGATATGATCAAAATACTGGACCCCAGTCTGCCCACATCATGCAGGGACAGCTCATTTTCAGCTTTTCCAATTCCTGTTTACACTGGCTCCTCTCTTCTTGTGTAAACCCTTGTGGGTTCCCTTCACCTATAAAAGGGGACCTCTTCTTCCTTGGAAATAAATCAAGCATTCAAGCCATTGATGAGAGGAGTTCTCGAGGGAGTGAGTAGTAATGCCTAATTGTACTTAGCCATTAACATAAGCCCAAGCCTACACTTTCTCCTAGAGGGAGACTAGCCATTCTTGCAACAAGCTAACCTTGGAAGATCAACTCTAATCAAAGAAGGTCTTGCACTTGGTGTATCAATCAAAGTGGAATTATCCACTCTTCTTCTCTCTCCCATCAATAATGGTGCCAAAGGGTTTCAAGTAAGATGTGTTCTACATTGATGTTTTCTTGATTTCTTGTTGTTTTCATTTTCATCTCTAATCCAATATATATATATATATATATATGTATGTATCTAATCTCATCTCCTTAACCAAACCTATCTCTCTCATTCTTAGTAATTCATCCTCTCTAGGTTCTCTTGCTACAGGTACATCTCTCCCCACAGTATCCTTATTGCCTACGGGCAAGAATAGGGCTTGGGAGGGAAACTTCTCATCTCTTCACTTCTCTCATATCTACATTTCTCACATACTATCCTAGATGAATAACCCACATGATGATCATTTCTATCGCTTCCACTCTGTACGATCTATTAGAATTAACGTAAGGATTAGCCGTAAAATACACTTTCAACAACGTATAGTGTTTCTCTTCGGCCCTGAAAGGCTCAATGAAATACTTCTATCACCGGATCCCATCATACTACCTCTCGTAAACTATAATTTTTCTTTTGATGTAAGCGTAGTAATCTTGCTATGAATCAAGAGGATTTGTACACACAATGAATCCCAATCACTAGACAAAATATATATATTATGGTAAGAACAAAACTACAATTACAAAGAACAATTCGTAGCCTATTTGGTCAGCCAAGATTGAATGCCATTAACTCATCCATTAACCCTTTCATATTACCCATGATACGATATGACCATAGCCTTGATGTTTTCATCTTCGTATTGTTTTCACATTCTCTTTTGCGTTCTTTCTTTGTGTGTGTGAGTGCAAGAGAGAAAGAGTGAGTCTTCTTTGATTGCACTTCTTTCCAAACCCTATTCTTCATGGCATCTATGGTTTAACTCCTTCATATAGTTTTTGTTGAGTTCTCTCACAAACTCTCACAGCCATAAGCCCGGTGCTTTCCTGGCAAGACCGCAAATTTCTCGATAGCGTGTGAAGAGGGTCTTGGGAAGGAGTAGCCCTCGGGTGAAGGTGTAGCAGATCGGCCATTGAAGGGCTCAACAGGAGCGCCATGATGCACTGAGAAACTCTTGACACAGGGGCAACGCCTGGTTCTCATCACCTCGGTCGGGCTCAACTCCGCTTGCCTTGCACACTGTGTGCTTGACGGCCATAGCTCTATGAGCTTTGTGTTCACATCCAAAATGCCTAAGGCCCTTGTCCTTAGGACTTAAAGTCACCTAAGTGCGAGGACCCACATCATATCAAGAAGGTCGCATCGCAGCTTCAAACCCAGGATAATAGCACACTGTGACCACATACTCGGCTATGATCGGCGAAGGGGCCGACAATTAGATAATACCCTACATGCTGTGTGCTGAAAATCAGCAAGTTGATAAATTTTTCAAAGGGTTTCATTGGCGACCGTATTCATAGAGTCAATTACATTAAAGCAATAACAACTGCAACCAATTCGGCTACGACGTGTCAAAGCAGGGTACCCGCACGATTGGATTTGCAGATTGATTACAACTTGGACAACCAACCTAATTAGTACGGATAATTACCATTTGCGGTGCCAATTACAACTACAAGATTATTTTTCCTCGACTCAAGGCATTTTTCCTTCTGTTCCTTCCACTGCACGGTGTTTTCATAGATTCAGATATTAATATGACTTTTGATTTTGAGCATCAAACACCTAATCCTGCCCATGATGGCTCACGGTCGGATGCTCTCACGGAGATTGCCCGCGACACTATGGTGGGTGACGACGCATATGAACTGCTTGGTATTCAAGAATTTCATACACTTCACACACGCATATTAGTCATGCAAGGAAATTTGTTATTTTTAAATGAAAACGTCACTAAATTATCTACATTAGTGATACAACTTATGCAGCAGCAGGCCAAGGGCCCTATTGACACACACATACATGAGCAAACTGCTACTCAGGGGCAAGGATCTTCTGATCATGGGCAGGGTCCATCTCCAGATTCTTTGCACACTCTCAGTGCAAAGGAGGTGGATGAGTTGCTGAAAAACACCAAACCACCGACTTTTAAGGGAGAAGATCGAGATCACAAGGATGCAGTGAATATCTTTCTCGGCAAGTGGGATGGAATTCACGCCTTACGGTGTACTCCAGATGCAGTCAGATCACTGCAAACAAGTTTAACTCTAGAAGGCAAGGCCTACAAGTGGTGGATGTCTCTCAAGGGGGAAGATTATCATACCACAGAGTTGGGCAACCTTGGAGGCTCTGCTTCGCAAAGAATTTTTTCCTACAAATGAGGCAGATCGGAATTGGACAGCTTGGGACACGTGTTCCATGTGCCAGTACCCATCATTACTTGAATATATATCTCACTATCGGGATGTTATCCTCAAGTTGGAAGGACTAGACACCTTTCAGCAAGTACGTGGGTTTATCCGTGGTCTGACACTAGAGCTTAAGAAACACGTCAAGACTCAAGACCCTAAAACACTTGAGGAATCCATAGTGAAAGCACACATTCATGATGATCTAGATGAAAAAAAATCACATAATAATCACTTGCCTGCTAATACACATGGTAATACACGCACACCGTATGGGCACAATAAAAGAAAATTTACAGTAGCCAATTTTGAAGCAGCTAAAACCCAAGGGGTCCAGAGGTACTCTCTCTCCTGAGGACTTTGATAAGGCTAAGAAAGAGAAATTATGTTTTCAATGCTTGGGAAGTGGTCATGGCAAAAAGGATTGTTCCAAAGGGAAATCTGCTGCTCATAGCAAGTAGAAAGCAGTGCACACGGTGCAACTACTACCTCTTGAGTCTTCCTCAAGATTCTCTACAGTGGAAGTAACACACACCAAGGTGGTGCATGAATGCTGTCTCACAGCTTCCATGTTGCAACATGAGTTAGTATGCATGCATGGATCTCTGTAAGGGCACAAGGTGCACATCTTGGTAGATGATGGTGCTACTCACAATTTCATTATTTAGGGATTGGTGAAAAAACTTAAATTTCCTCAAACTCTGAGTACCCACCACTACAAGGTAGCAATGATGAATGGACATGATGCCAAAGTCTGGGATACTCAAGTCCAAGTTGTACGGTTGGAAGTAAAAGGCTACTCCACATCCTTGGATTTTCAGGTTATGAACATGGAGAGGGCAGATGTGGTCGTTGGTAGGGAATGGTTGCATAGCCTAGGACCATCACTGAAGCGTAGCTATGAGCACAATAGCTTGATATTTAAATCCCATGGTGCACATCTGTTGTTGTTAGGAGAGAAGGATGTACCTTCTTCACCATTGCTATGTACAGCTGAGCTTATACAGCGCGTTTTTGATAATGAAATAGATCAAGTTTTATTGTGTTACTCATTGTCTCATTTTCTCTCTAACATTGAATCTGTTGAACATTCTTCAACGCCCCATGCTTCTCTCTCATCTCTTCCACCAATGGCTACTTCCCAACAAGAAAAGGTTGCTAGTGATTTAAAATTTTTATTAAAGGAATTTCACGATGTTTTTCCTAAAGATTTGCCATCAAGATTACTGCCGACATGACCGGTGCAACATAGCATCGATGTGGTTGCAGGCAATAGACCTGTCAGTAAACCACCATACCGCATGAGTTACTCTAAAACTGCTTAGGTAAAATGTCAGCTTGCTGAAAAATTAGCAGAGGGTTTATTCAACCCAGTTCTTCACCATGGGCTTCTCCTATACTATTAGTGAAGAAAAAAGATGACAATTTGCGCATGTGTGTAGACTACAGTAGCTTAAATGCGGTTACTGTTAAGAACAAGTACCCATTTCCACGTGTGAATGAGTTGTTCGACAAGCTCACTCATGCTCGTATTTTTACAAAAATAGACTTGCGGTCAGGTTATCACCAAGTCCGTATTTGACTTGCTGATATACACAAAAGTGTATTCCAAACAAGGTTTGAACACTATGAGTTTTTGGTTATGCCTTTTGGGGTAACCAATGCGTCCGCAACATTCATGACTCTTATGGATAGTGTCTTGAGACCGTACTTGGGCAAATTTGTCATCGTTTTTCTCGATGACATTCTAGTATATAGTGCTTCTGAAAAAGAACACTTACAACATCTAAGGTAGGTGTTTGAATTGTTACGAACAAATCAATTATATGCCAAGGAATCTAAGTGTGATTTTTTGAAGAAAGAAATTCACTACCTTGGGCATGTTATTTCAGCTACTGGGCTATATATGGATCAATCCAAAGTGGATACAATTCAGCAGTGGCCTTCTCCTAAAAATCTGGAACAGTTACATAATTTTTTAGATCTGCAAGTTTTTATCGAATGTTCATAAAAAACTACGCTAATATTGTTGTTCCCATGACGGACCAACTGAAAGGCAAAGGCAAATCTTTTCAGTGGGGACCCACTCAATAGCATAGTTTTGATACACTCAAGGATGCATTAGCTACAACTCTAATACTAGCTATTGTAGATCCTTTGAAACCATTTGTTTTGAAAACGGATGCCAGTGACCGTGCTATTGGAGAAGTTCTGTTACAAGACAGGTGGCCAATTGCATTTGAAAGCAAGAAGCTTGATGCAGCACAACAAAAATATTATGCTTATGAATGCAAACTCTATGCAATAGTGTCTTCCTTGAAAACATGGAGACATTATTTGTATGGTGCTCAATTTGAGATTGTGTTTGACCATGAAAGCATCAAATGGTTTACACAACAAACCGATTTGAAGGGTCGGAAAGCCAGGTGGGATGAGATTCTTCAGGAATATGACACCAAGATCCGGTATTGTAAAGGACGATACAATGTGGTGGCTGACACTAGTCGTATGCGAGAGATCAATTCTCTCTTGTTCATGGAACTTCGTAGTGAATTTTTGGATTCTCTAAAGGGCAAATATGAGCAAGATGCCGAATATTCCAAAGTGTGGAGCCATGTACAGATGAGGGATCCTTCTCACTCCAATGATGGTAGTGTAACGTTAACCTCCACACACCGTTCTCCTCTATCAAGTGATGAATACAGTGATGGAAGCATTTCACCATCGACAATGGATACCTACTCCAGAAGGGGAGAGCTTGTGTATCGATGGACACAAACATTCGGCACCAAATTCTTTATGAATGTCATGATAGTCCAAGTGCAGGGCACCTAGGTATTAGAAAGACTTACGCTCTTGTACGATGATAATTTTATTGGGCAGGTTTACATGGCTTTGTTCAAGATTATGTCTTGCATTGCCAAAAATGTCAGGATAACAAAAGAGAGCGCCTGAAAGCAGGAGGACTCTTACTTCCTTTGGAGATTCCAAATGGTAAATGGGAAATTATCTCTATGGATTTTATTGTGGGTTTACCAACCACTGTATGAGGTCATGACTCAGTATGGGTGGTCATAGACCGGTTGACTAGACTATGTAAGTTTATTCCAACCAAATCAACGATTAAGACTTTAGAATTAGCCAAGTTATTTGTGGACAACCTATACAAGTTGTATGGTTTGTCAAGTAACATTGTCAATGATCGTGATTCCAAGTTTAACAGTCATTTTTGGAGGAAAGTGTTTAAACGGTTAAGTATACAACTAAACCTCAGTATAGCTGATCATCCAGAAACGGATGGTCAGATTGAACGAGTTAACCAAGTGCTAGAGGATATGCTACACACATATGTTAGCAAGAAACAGTGAGACTGGGAAGAATATCTACTCTTCTTGAGTTTGCTTACAATAGTGCTAAGCATGTCATGACTGGATTTAGTCCTTTCATACTCATGTATGGTTTTCAACCTAGGTCATCTGTTATGGTGGGGTTGGCAACCAAAAAAATCCAACAGGTTAAGGATTTTCTCCAAGACCACATGGGTATGATGAAACTCGCTCGTCCGACAAGCGCAGGATCAGTATACGAAGTACGCTAATGAGAAACATTGGCAAGCTACCTTTGATGAAGGGGAGGAAGTATTTTTACGTGTGCCAGAGCATTTAGAAAGTCTAAAAGCTGGGCCAACACCTAAATTATCTCCACGATATTGTGGGCCTTTCAAAATACTCAAGAGAGTGGGTGATCGTGCCTACAAACTATCGCTACCTACACATTCTCGTATTCATCCGGTGTTGCATGTCAGCCGCCGCCGTTTACATTCTTATGAGCACGTATTGAGCTAGAAGAGAGCAAGGGGATGCGCTCATAGTGTACAAGAACTTGGGACTTGATGATAAGGTTAATCATGATTAGAAGACTTAATACTTTATTAAGAGAGCTAGATACAAGGCTTGGATTACATGACTCGAGTACAAGACAAGGCTTGATTGCAAGGACAAGACTTGAACATATAACAAGAACTAGAAGAGGGCTTTCCTCATAGGAGCCTCACAACTAGTGTTGGAAAGACTGAGGGGCTTGTGGCCCAAGACCCCTATTTATACTAGTGCTTGAGGAGGTTAGGAGTTTCTAGGTTCTTCTTGAGGAGGTTAGAACCTTCTTGATCCTTCTTCAAGTTTCTAGCACTTTCCAGAAACTTCTAGATTCTTCCAGAATCTTCTCCAAGCTTCTAGAAACTTCTTGATCCTTCTAGATCCTTTCAAAATCTTCTCCAAGCTTCTAGAAACTTCTTGATCCTTCTAGTTCTTCTAGAACCTTCTAGATCCTTCTTAAACTTTCTAGAGCTTTCCAGAAACTTCTAGATTCTTTTGAACTCTTCTCCATGTTCCTAGAAACTTTTAGAATCTTCTAGATCCTTCTAGCGATGATGTAGGCAATGATGCAGGCAGCGAATGACTCTCAAGAATCCATGAAATTACCCCCTCCTTTAGCGACGAGTTCCACGAGGAGCTGTGGTGTTCCTTGAGTTGGGTTTCCATGGATGTTGTTGATGGAACTCATGGACTTTGAGAGATGCATGTTGTAGATTGTGTGCTAGTTCCCAGGTTCGCTCACTAACATCATAGCCTTTCCAATGCACCAAGTACTGTAACCTGCCACACGAAACTCAAGAATCTAGGACTTTCTTGACCTCATATTCGTCATGCCCTTGAATCTCAACCGGAGGCGGTGGTTGTAGGGCTCTTCCTGGGATCTTAGATGTGTGATAAGGTTCTAGGACTGAGACATGAAAGACCGGATGGATTTTCATGGATGAAGGCAATCGGAGTCGATAGGTGAATGGATTGAATTGACGGATAATTTTAAAGGGGCAAGCCTTCGATAATCAAGCTTTTGACAGGGCCGAGATGATCACAGATCATGTCGGAGGAGCCACACTTTATCCCCTTCTTTGTATTTTGGATGCTGCATGCGATGGAGATTTGCACTTTCCTTATACTTGGATTGAGCTTCTTTGATATGAATTGTAAGTTCTTTGTGACTTGCAGATAATTGTTGTGTAAGATGAATAGCAGCTAGATTCTTGACTTGATAGTGTCTGTGGATATCTTGTTTGGGATGTTGACCATAATTAGCAAAGAATGGGGTGTGATGGGTGGAGGCATGAAAACTGTTGTTAGAGGAGAATTTTGCTAGCGGTAGGAGCTCGACCCAATTATCCTGGTGATAATTGATAGTACGACGGAGATACTACTCCAAAACTTGATTTACTCTCTCTGTTTGTCCATCACTTTGTGGGTGATGGGCTGAGGAGATTTTGATTTTTACTCCGAGTAGCTTGAATAAGCTTTTCCAAAAGCTAGAGATGAATTGTGGGCCTCAATCAGAAATATGTCATCCGGTAATCTGTGATAACGATAGATATGTTGTAGAAAGAGTTTGGCCGTACCTTCGCTGGTGATGGTTTTAGTGGTTGGAATGAAGTGTGCCATTTTTGTAAACCGATCCACGACTGCTAAAATGGAGTCAAATCCTTGTGACAAGGGTAGGTCCCCGGGGGGTTCACTATGTGTAAAACTACCATATCATGTGCATTAAAACATGTTTGTAAAACCCCTTATCTGTGAATTTTGTTAAGAATATAATGTACCCTTTTCTTTTAAAATATATACGTTTTTTCAAATTTGAAAAAATAATGCCCTTCTGTATATATATTTTTGTAATTTTCAACAACTTTAAATACCCTTCTGTTGAGCTCATGTGATAGGTTACATTTTTATTGGGTGACCTCCCAGGGGTAGGTCTACAATGAAATCCATGGAGATGGATGACCATGGTTTGGTTGGAATGGACAAGGGGTGGAGTAATCCATGAGGACGATGACGAGGGGCCTTTTATCTATTGCAAGTGTCACAAGTTTCTACATACTCCTTGACAAGCTTCTACATTTGAGGCCAGCAAAAGTCATGGGAGAGAAGCTCAATTGTCTTATTAACCCCAAAATGCCTTGCTGATGGAAGATCATGCCGTTGTTGAAATACCTCCAAGCGTGTTGGTCCTGGCGGAATATAGAGAAGAGCCTTATAGTAAATTAGTCCATCAATTTCTTGAAAGTCCTCATTAACCTCTCGTCCTTGTAGTTGTTGTCTAATATTCTGAGCAAGTGGGTCTTTGGCAATTTGCGTCTTCACCTTAGAAAGAAAAGTAGAATCCTCAAGAGCTTGGCTCATGGTGGCATTCAACTTAAGCTCCTCAGGTTTCAACATCACTGACTCTAGCTTGTTGATCAAATGTTGCGTCGCCTTCTCTAGGTGCAAGGTAGGATCTTCTTAATAAGGCATCTGGCTTGTTGACGGCCAGGTCTATAAGAGATAAGAAAATTAAACCTTGATAGGATACCACTCCACCTGGCTTGGTGACGATTCAAGACACGGGATGTCATGAAGTATTCCAAATTCTTGTGATCTGTATAGACAGTGATCATATGAGGAGCTCCTTCAAGTAGGTGATGCCAAGTGTCAAAGGAGTGGATGATTGCTAAGAGCTCTTTGTCATGGATTTCACAATTGATTTCTGCAGCTGAGAACTTGAGGGAATGAAAAGCCATTGGATGTACTCGACCATCCTCTCCTACTTGGGATAGAATAGCACCAAGGGCAAAATCTGAAGCGTCTGTTTCTAGGATGAAAGGCTTTGTAGGATCTGCGTGAATTAGAATGGGTAAGGTCGTGAAAGCTTTCTTGAGAGTCTGAAATGCTTTCACCGACTCTGAGTCCCATACAAATTTATTATGGCCTGTCAACCTTGTGAGTGTTGTAACCACCTTGGAATATCCATGTATAAAGATACGATAAAAATTTGCATATCCGAGGAAACATTGAACATCTCTTACCGAGGTGGGTGTCTCCCGAGCAAGGATGGTTTGAACCTTCTTTGGATCCATGGAGATTCCCTTTTCAGAAATTACATAACCAAGAAATTCCACCTTAGATTGATGAAAAAAGCACTTCTCCAGCTTTGCACATAACCCTGATGCACAAAGATTTTCAAGCACTAATCGTACATGGTGCTCATGATCTTCTTGGTCCTTCTAGTTCTTCTAGATCCTTCTTCAGCTTTCTAAAAACTTCTAGATTCTTTCGAAATCTTCTCCATGTTTCTAGAAACTTCTAGATCCTTCTAGTGATGATGTAGGCGATGATGCAGGCAACAACTCACTCTCAAGCATCCATGACATTCAACACCAATTGTGAGGCTCCAATGGGGAAAGCCCTCTTCTAGTTCTTGTTTTATGTTCAAGTCTTGTCCTTGCAATCAAGCCTTGTCTTATACTCGAGTCATGTAATCCAAGCCTTGTTTCTAGCTCTCTTAATAAAGTATTAAGTCTTCTAATTAAGATTAATCTTATCATCAAGTCCCAAGTTCTTGTACACTGTGAGCGCATCCTCTTGCTCTCTTCTATCTCAATACGCGCTCATAACAATTTGGCAAGACTAAGGGGCTTGTGGCCCAAGACCCCTATTTATACTAGTACTTGAAGAGGTTAAGACTTTCTAGGTTCTTCTTGAGGAGATTAGAATCTTCTAGAACTTTCTTGATCCTTCTAGTTCTTCTAGAACCTTCTAGATCCTTCTTCCACTTTCTAGAGATTTCCAGAAACTTCTAGATTCTTACGGAATCTTCTCTAAGCTTCTAGAAACTTCTTGATCCTTCTAGATCCTTCCGGAATCTTCTCCAAGCTTCTAGAAACTTCTTGATCCTTCTAGATCCTTCCGGAATCTTCTCCAAGCTTCTAGAAACTTCTTGATCCTTCTAGTTCTTCTAGATCCTTCTTCATCTTTCTAGAGCTTTCCAAAAACTTCTAGATTCTTTCGAAATCTTCTCCATGTTTCTTAAAACTTCTAGAATCTTCTAGATCCTTCTAGCAATGATGTAGGAGATGATGCAGGGAGCGACTGACTCTCAAGCATCCATGAAATACGTAAGCAGTTACATGGGGACGACAATGTCATTGGCAAACAGATTTTGGTCAATTTCGTTGAACCTCTTACCGTACCGCATGAATTTGAACAAATTCTCGACTATCATGATTTACGTATGCGTCATCATGTACGTCCACAAGCTTAAATAAAGTGGAAAGATCGACCTGAGGAAGGTGCCAGTTGGGAAACATTAGTGTTCTTAAGAAGAAGTTTTCCACTTTTGTTTTCGAGGACAAAAACCCTTCCTTAAGGGGAGAGTAATGTCAGGACAAGGGAAAGGCCAGGAGTTGTGGACTCGGCGAAGGGCCGGACTACGCAATGTGGAAAGGAAATCCAGCTCGGGCAAATGGCTAGGAGCTTGACCTATATAGTGGGAGGTTGGGAGGTGGATTCCAGGAACTAGTCTCCCCTAGGCATTACATGGGTAGTTCCAAGATGGTGGAACCATCCCACCTACAGTAGGAGTCACCACCATGCATCCAATCAATGACCCAACTTTCTTCCTACCCGTCTGCCAGAGCAGCAAAAGAGCAGCTCCAACTATCGTTGGACTAACCCTCCCAACCTTTCATGCAGTCAAAGGACGGCCAAATATTCTATAGCCCACACTCCTTTCCTGTTAGCATTAAGCTAACATGGATACCATTTTTTGGAGTTCTCTCTGTAAAACACTTATTATTTTGATAAATTGAGAATATTGTAGCTCCTATTTTCTTGGATAAACTCTATAATTAATGAGCCGGAGCTACAAGCTTTCAGATTGTATCAGCCTATCATTACCCATCTTTGGTAGAACTCTCAGATGATTAGTTTTGACCACCAAAAAACCTTGGCTAAGGTACAGAAGCCAATTTTTGTAAGTAATTATTTTCAAGTTTTGGATAATGAGATACACAACGTAAGGTAACATCGCTCACTCCTCTCCTTCTTGTGCTTCTACTCCCTCCCCGGTTGTCACATTCCAATTGCATTTGTTGTATTTCAACCGCATGTAAGAGATCGCTTAAGTTAGATGCCAGTTGTTAGTTGTTTCCAGAGAGATTGACAACCTCTTGTAGCCTCTATGCACTAGTAGAGTCAGCTTCATCCCATGGATTGACAAATTAATCGTGTTTCTTGCTAATATTGCAATAAGATAGGATGGTGAGGTTAGACATGCGTCTCACATTCGCCGCTACCGGGGATCAAAGAGACCTAGACTAGGAAGAAACACGAGCGTCTTGTGAAGTTATCCTTTAAGTTCCTCTAGGTTCACCTAAAGCTCAAAACTTTCTTTTAGAAACCGCATGGCTTAATATTGTCGTCTTTTGCTGTGTAGAGGTAGCTTGTAATTAATCATACTTGCTGAGTGCCTTTAGGATTGTAGGATTGTAAAAATAGATTAGGATTTTGAGGATGATTGGTAGACGAGACGAGTCTTAAGATCAATGCTCAAAAAACCATAAAAGACAAGAAAACGAGTGTTTGTGGACACTTTCCACAATCCCATTGCATTAGAATCTAGGAGTAGGGGTAAGTAGGATCCGAGGTGGATTTCAGAACATCGCTCTCTCTCAAAGAATCAAGTGTGAGTTGTTATTGGAAGTTGCATAATTTTAGTTCTACGGCTAGAAATAGCACAAAAAGACTCGAAACCACTTAATCTGACTGGAGAGTAAGCTTAAAAGTTGTCTGAACCAGGGGATAAGCTCAAGGACACTTTGAGGTAAAGATTTCAAGAGTTGGCCAAAACTCAGATTATTTACTTTTTCTTGATATTTTAGGCCAAATTAAGTTTTGACTTGATTCATAAGCTTAAAATAGCTCATGTAAAGACTGTCTTTGAAAAAATTACAAAAAAGTATTCATTTCAAGCCTGAAGTTAATAATCATGATTATTAACTTTCTCCTCCAAATTGACCAAGGTTCATACCATTGACTCATTGCATGGGTACAAACATCTTTTGTGAAGGCCCAAAAGATTTGGATCACCAAACTGACAAAAACCTGGGTTAAAACTAAAGTTTGTACTGACTTTTTGAATCTTTAGTGCAAATTGGAAAAAAATTTGTCCAAATTTGTTGAAAATTGATTCATAGGCTGATATTGATGGGATAAACATGTGTACATGCTCAGTTGACCAAAGATGCAAAAAGTTGCCAGTTGTAAATAATCGTGATTATTTAAATCTGTCCCATTTTTCAACATTTTTGACCAAGTCAACATACCACTAGTTTAACATGTTGTAATAAGCCCACAAACCAAATTTGGTAAGAATTGAATCATTGGATTGAAAATTGTGACCAAATTTGCAAAGTTAGTCTACGGATAGAAAATTGATGACCATTTGACCAAAAATTGTTCAAACTTGATGAAACTTGGCTAGTAACCTTAACTTGAGATGCTTAACAGATATGTGTCAAAGTTGGGACAAAAAGTTACAAAAATATAGGTGGAGTAAATAATCGCGATTATTTACATCTGCTTCAAAAAGTAATAATCTTGCACATTTGAGTATACCACAAGGTCAAACATATCAAGTAGAATTCACAAATCAATTGTGGTGACACTTTTATGTCCTGTTATGTCCTGTTAAGTGACCATTTTCCTTAAATTATGTCAAGAGTTTCAAAATGGATTTTGAGGTGCTATCTATCTAGAAAGTTGTCTCATGAGCTGAAAAAAACTCGACATTTTTTTGGAATATCAATTCTATCTTGAACCTTGTCCTTGCACAACATTTCACAAGCTAAATTGTGTGAAAAAACGGGTCCTGTTTTTGGCTTTTTTCAACTTTTTGCAACTATACCACTCTAGAATTCATGTTTGGGAGGTCTATAATGCTAGAGAACTATCTTTCGTAGTCCTCAACACATCCTGATGCTTCTAGGGAGAAATAAATGTTAAAGCTGTAAGTTATGAACAAATTACAAAAATTGTCAAATCCTGTTTTTTAGCCAATTTTAGCTCTTCTATGATTTTTTTGGTGGCTTTCATGATATCCAAATGCAGTTTTGATTTTCTATGTTGCATATTGTAACATAAAGATAATATTCTTTGAGTTTTGGGGCACCTAATACCCTATTTTTCATAGTAGACAACAATGGTTGATTTTTTCAATTATAGAAGAAAACGAAACATTCTAGTATATCAAGTATAGCGTTTTCAATATCGTTAGTTTCTTGTGACAACTACATGCATTTTGTAGGTAGTAACCATATCTAGTCATAAGGATCAAATTTGGCTAGATATTGAATAGTTTCTATGGGATTCTACAACTCATAAAGTTGAACCCATTTTTTTCATGTTTGCTGTATTTAGCACTTCATCTTTTTTCCCAAGATTCCCCTTGGTAAGAGATGTATTATTCTTTTGACATGCTCCATGGCTCCTTATGAACCTAAAGGACAATAGGGAACTAAGAAAACATGCATATATTATTTATATTGAGCGTGTCTATAGAAACTTTGATGATAGGTTTGCATAATGGTAAAAATTCAACTTTTTTGTACCTATTTCTTTTGGCAAAACAAAAAATAGTGAGTGAGAAGCAATCATATGTTCTGATGACCAACCCATTGAAGTTAACTAGGGAATTTATCTCAAGTCTTACAAAAATCCCTAATCTTATTTTTATGCAATAAAACGTAAGAAATGACTGTTTTGATGAAAATGTACTGGTCCATCAACTTTGGAGGCTTGGTGTGACCAAAAGATGAGAAATTTTACAAGTTTCTTATTTTTTCCATGTGTAGTAGGCCTTGAACTATAACTTCATGAAAGCATTTTACAAAATAAGTGGTTTTGGAGGGTTTTTTCAAAACCCTGAAAGGACGCTTTTATGTCCTGTTAGGTTACCAACCTAGTGTTAAAAGTGAGACTTAAGCCAGATTCTTGAAGTCAAAGTCTGCGAACACAAAATAGTTGATAAACTTGATCAGATTTTGTCCAAACTTATTGAAACTTGTCCAGGGACTTTAACAAGTTGTATACTTGCCAAACCAATCCAAAAAGTGCAAAAAATTAGCAAAAGAAAATAATCACGATTATTTACTACTGCTACCCAAGGACATCAGTTTTGACTTTTGAACTTGTACAGGCTTAGACCAGCATAATACAAAGCCACCAGGCAATTTTGGGTTCAATCAGATCAAAATTGATACATGTTCACTCAGTTTCCAGGTTGCAGATTAATCCTTTGATTTTTTGCTAAAGTCGAATTTGAAAGTCAATTCTTGAATCCCATAGCACGATTTGAAGTGATACACATAGACCAATCATGAGAGTTAGAAAAAAATCTACTATCTTTATAGAAGAATACCTAAATTAATCAAATTTGTACAGGAATTAGGTTGCAGACAAGGAATCAGTGGCTTGACAGCAAGTTGCAATTGAATCAAGTGGAAATTGACAGCAAGTCAATCCAAAGGTGAGTACTCTATCCAAGGCTTTGTAAGTCTTTATGAACCTTAGATCTGGTCGTGTACTAGGAAATTAGGGCATACTCAGAAAAACCTCCAGTAGAGATTCCACCGAAGAAAGCATGAAGCAAGGAAATTCCTTGCACACAATTCTTCAACAAGACTCAGACACTTTTTCAGATTTAATATCTGAAATGTCTTCTTACTCGACTGACTCGGAAACCGGAATGACAATGCTCTACAAGCATATACTCTCTTTTTATAAGGCTAACCACCATGGAGCCCAGGTTTACTTGGACCCTAACGAGGAGTATGCTATTCACATTGATGACCATGGTATTGAGTTCAAACAAGAGATTAGGGAAAACAAACAAGGAAAAATGTACATAGATAGAAACGGAACTCAGTATGTATAGGTCAAAAACCCTGATGTGCTAGAAAAATGGGGGTTAGAAGTAAACACCATAATCCCAGATATGTCTGCAAAAGAAGGACCACCAACTTTAGAATTTGAGGGATACGATCAAGTAGATTTGAAGCCTTTGAAACGGCTTAGTACAGATAATCCTAGGATCGGAGTCTATTGTTGGGAAGATAAAAACATAAAAGATCTTTTGTGGAATTCGTATGCCAAACGAGGATAATTAACGGCAATGAAGATCATTTATATCTTCAAGATCAAAGATATGGGATCAGCAGACTTACCAACCTACCTGTTTAGGGATTGTTATAGCAACAACTTTGTTATGATGACTCCTGAGGAGGTAGAACAAACCAAATACCAGGGTATTCCATAAGGGATTGGATATTGGGACAAAGACCAGAAAAAATTCCAGAGATGAACATTGTGAGAGATCATCTGAGATTAATGTAAATAACCAGAAACCACCTCATCACATAGAAAACCGGGTGATAGTAAGGCTAGTCCAGGGCTACATGAGTCACTATTTCCAACAGACTGGTTTCAAGGACTCGAAAGAGAACCAACTGTTAGGAGACCAGGAGTTGAACCAAAAAGATGTGTCAAACTAGCTGATTTTCAGAAATGGATCAAAGAATACAATGGATTAGGGGATCCATACGATCACTTAGCAAGCTTTAAGCAAGTGCTAAGAGCAGAACATATATTCAATTTCCATACTCAAGTCGAGGGGTTTGGAATGACATTAGAAGGAAAATCATTGACATGGTTCCAAAATATTCCACCAAGGTCAATCATGGACTTGAACACATTAGGTCAGGGATTTGTAGCTGCTTGTTCCAAAATAGGGATCAAACATAATACGGTAGCTCAAAGCTACAGCTTAAAAAAAAACATGGTGAGTTTATTAGGGATTGTGCAGCTGGAATGAAACAATACATTGCCAGATGCCCAGGGCTAGAGATACCTGCAGAAGAACGACTCGTATCTTTGTTTGTAGAGGGACTGCTAAACAAAGAACTTTATCCTATACTCTATAGTAAAAAGCATACAACCCTAGAAGAGTGTGTGTCAGATGCTATTGACTTAGGAGAAAATTGTGATATGTTTAACAAAGAAGATGTCCCTAAGGATAAACAAAGCAAGAAGACAACATCCACTAAACCAGCACAAAGTGGGAACGATTGCTGCAGCACCACTTTCAACCATAGAAGACATGCTCAAAAGGATGAACGACATGATGAACAACATGCAAAAAGCACCTATGAGGGGACCAGGACAAGGGATACCTCAATAGGGACAACCAATTAGGCCACAAAAAATGGTGTGAAATTGAGGGTAAATGGACCAACCATGAGACCAACAAGTGCTATTTCAGACCAAAGTATGATGGGAATGTTTAGTACGTGCCCATGAGGCCACAAGGACAACCCTGTTAACCCTCACGGCACACGGACACCCTATCGCCTACGATGGACACGTATTATGTATTTGGTAGAGTCAGGTACCGGGCTTGTCGGACCAATAGGGAAAGGTAGAGTGATCGTCGATGAGAGGCGCACTTTAACTTGGACATTCAAGGGATTAGTTGGTTAAGCATGGGCGCCCAAGTGTGAATGGGGTGAGCTCCTATAAAAGTCAACTAAACCTAATTTTTACTCATTCTCTCATTTGTGCAATTGAAGAGTGCTCTTGCTCCATCTCCATCTTCTTCTTCTTCACCTCCTTGTGTGTGTGTGCGAGAGAGAGAGAGAGAGAGAGGGAGAGTGTGTGTGCGATCGAGCATTACGAAGGCACGACGGCGGCGAAGCGGTTGAGCGCGGCACGACTGCAGCTTCTTCTTCATCGCGGCGAGGAATCCACCACGAAGGCGAGCGTAGAGCGGTGAGTGACACACCCTTTGTTTTCTTGAGCTTGCTAGTTTAGGCTTTTTGTGTGCTTGGAGCCGTTTGTGGCTCGCACACGGTGTATTGGCAAGTCCCTTGCTTTGACAGTGCGGCAAGGAGCGCACATTTTTGGCGCCGCTGCCGGGGATATGCCCTACACTAAGCTTGGTTAGCACTTTACGCTTCCTTGTGGTGCAATTTCTATCATAGGAAAGGCAGGGAAGGAGTGTGTGGAGATTTCTGTTTTTTGCGTTTTCTGCATTTTCTGTCAAGTTTCAATTTCTGCTATTGTCTGTGCTTTTTCAATTTTCTGCATTTCTTTCGTTGGTTTGTATAAAAGATAGATCGGGATCGGGATCATTTTCCCAAGCCCAAGCCCAAACGGACGGGTTGGTTTGTATAAAAGATAGATCGGGATCGGGATCATTTTCCCAAGCCCAAGCCCAAGCCCAAGCCCAAGCCCAGGCCCAGGCCTCAGTCCTCAGTCTTATGATATATACTAGACTCACTCTTATATATATACCCTACTCCCTCAAGAGAGAATGAGAGCATGTGTCCACACATATGCCAAGACCGGTACCCGTTCCTCTCCCACATATGATTCCAAGAGTACCTCCACCGGCCCTACCTCCTCACATAGGTGACTTGGCAGCGTTTGCTCAAACCATAGGTCGATCTATCGCGGAAAATATGCGTCATGCATCTGATAGAGAGCCTAGAAGTAAGGCAGTACAAATTGCCAAACTCACGCAAAAATTCAATGGGGACGAAGATGCTAGGAAACACATTGAAGTGTTTGAACAAGTATGTGATTCTTTAGGGGAACGCAACGAACTACATAAGTGCAATGCCTTAAGCTTGACATTAAGTGGGAAGGCTGGAGATTGGTATAGGACCCTAAGGGTGGACGAGAAAACAATCTACCCTACCCTTCGAAGGTTGTTTCTAAAGGAGTACATACGAGAAGGTGTGCTTTGGGGTGTAGCATCTCAGCTACAGAAGGCCGAACGTAAGGAAGGAGAGTCAGTAAAGGACTTCATTAGTCGTCTAAAGCACTTAAACTCTCGCTGCCCTGTAAATGAGCGCTTCAACAATAACCAACTACTTGATCGATTCATTCGAGGGTTGAGGAATGAAGGAATCTATAATGGACTAGTGATTAGAGGTATCACAACCTGGGAAGATGTCACTGCCAATGCAATCCAATTAGAGGACAACTTGATGATAGCAGGCATGAGGGTGTCTACTGACACGAGATCCACTAGCTCACAAGCCATTGAGTATGAACCCATGACTGCAAAGCCCATTGCCAATGAGCCAAAGGTATTTGAGACATTCTTGACAGACCTCACCAAGGCAATCCAAGAGTCTCTTAAGGATAATCGACCCCCTCAAAATAGTCACATGTATCCAAGAAGGGAGCAACAATGGTGTTCCATTTGCTTAGGTCCACATAGCACTAGTGAGTGCCCTACGTTTAGAGTAAAATTTAATGGAACTTGCAACGCATGTGGTAGGTATGGTCACCAAGCTAAGGATTGTTTAATGATCAAACGTATGATGGCAAATAGACCACCTGTAGCCTGGACGGATGCGCCTCGACCTCCTGTATTGATGCCTACTCCACCTGTTGAGCAACTACCGCAACACATGGTCCCTAGACCTCAAAATGTTGTACAAGCTACACCGCTACCACCTCCTGTGCTAGGACCGCAGCCCCCGCATCCAAGAGTCGCCCCTATGAACCAAGTGGGTTGCGAGCCATCAAATGCTTATCCAGATGGCTGTGAGGAGGAAATAGACACTAGTATTGCCTACGGACTTGATACATTGGAAGAGTGTCCTATATACTACATGGAAGATTGTTGGGGGCAAGTCAAGCCGGTTTATCAAGCTGCTGCTCTCGCATCCAGAGGTCAAAATATCAACACCCAGGCTAGGAGGCCACCTCTTCAATGCTACGAGTGTGGTGGACCACATCGAGTAGCGGAGTGCCCTATTAGGCTGCAAAAGAATGCTGCACAGATGCAAGTGAATCAAGGGAGCACGTCTGCAATGCCAATACTCACATGTAATCGTTGTGGCATAGATCACTTGATTGCCCAATGCCCCTATAACCCAAATGCGCCTAAAATCACACCCCTGAATTTGGTCGAAATTGCTAGTGTGACATCGCCAATACCACCCGTCGCACCCGCTTATGCGATTACACGGTCCATGCTTCAAGGGCCAGGACATATCCTCGAAGAGAGAGATACCGCGTCAGTTATCCAAGCAAAGAAAAAGAAGACACGAAGGAAGAAGTCGCAGAATACGGAAAATTCAAAGCCAAGTCCAAAACAAACATAGGAACAGGAGATGACCCCGTGTATATGAATGACCTCGAGGATGATTCAGATTCAGTCGAGACAATGGAGACTAGAACCAATACCACAAAGGGAAAGACCGACAAAGAAAACCGTAACATGGAACCAAATGAAAACCGAATGAGAGAAAACCATAAAGAGCCTTTGAAAACACCACAAGTGTATCCAAATCCAATCCAAGACCCCCAAGATAAACCGCAGGCAAAAAGGGAAGAATCGTAAAAAGAAGATTGGGACGTATCCAAACCCAGTAGACGAGATTGAGCAGGTGAAACATCTAAGAGGTTTAGTGGAGGAGACTCAAAGGAAACTAGAACCAGAACCCATGCATGTCAAAATTCATGACACAGTGTTTCCCACGCAAGTTCATCCACCCCACATGAACCATAGACCGTTAGCCATATCTAGTATCATCCAAGAAGGGAGTGAGGACGGGACATCAGAAAGTGAGCATACACCCTTCTTGTTGGGAAGGATGTTTAACGAAGGAATACCTGATCCCATTGAGGAATATGAGATTCCATCCTCACTAGTTCCTAGTCAAGGACCTACACCCTGCAAAACGCCAATGAATGTTGCCAAACTAGTGGACTTCATGTCTTCTGAGGTCCGAACCACGATCATAGCAAAGCTATATGGAGATCCTGAGTTATTCCTTGCACTTCGAGCATTCCTTAACGGAGAGCTACGAACGGGATTACCGCAGTTTGCGCAACCAAATAGGCCTGACTCGATTATGATTGATGAGGAAAATCATGTGCAATCACTTGACTTAGATGGACACGAGTCTGTGATTGAGGTACCCATTAACGAATTAGGGCAATATTTTGAAGGCGACGAGTCTAATGCGACCCTACCCATCACTACCAAGGGATTAACTATAAAGGGAATTCTTGATGGTGGTGCGGGAGTTAGCATCGTTACAAAAGATTGTTGGGAATCCATGGGAAAACCCCGCCTCAGTGTTACTAACATTGTGGTAAAGATGGCAAATGGTACCATAGCCAAACCTATGGGGATGCTCAAGGATCTTAAGATCAAAGTTCTAGGACAAAAGGTATGACATACGTTCATTGTAATGGATTTCTCTAAACACCTTATGTCATATGAAATGATTTTAGGATGACCATTCATGAGGGAAGCACAAATGGTTCACGATTGGTCTAAAAATCATGTCTATTTGCAATTCCAAGACTCTGTCCTTAGAGTGGATTTGGTGACTGATAAGGTACACCCCTTAGGGAGTAAAACCATTATTGATCATCGCTCTGACACCACAGTTCACTCGGCCCCACTACAATATTGTTACACTTGTAAGAAGGATACAGACATTGGCCAAGATTCTCCTTACATGGATGTGTTAACGGGTATGACGGAATCAGACAATGTAGACTGGGTCCACCTAGCATCAACCATAGACACTTGGGGAAATAGGGGGACGACCTGGGTAACACCTGAGGGGGATGAAATGCCTATACCCTTAAATATGCTACAAGCAATGCATATCGCTTCTGACAAGACTCATCCTAAGGTAACAAAGAAAACATACAAGTGGGTCCCTAAAGCTTCTTTAGTAACCATAGCTAGTGCTAAAAAACAGAAGCCTTGTAAGAAACGTACCACTCGCTCCAAGAAAAGTAAGAAAATGTTGCGATGGATCCCTAAACGACTCTTGGAAGCCCAAGGCTACTATCAAGGAAATGATCAAATCTGGGTGCCAAAACGTATATTGTGCTCTTACCTATCACCTGACCCAAGTGAGCCCAATCCCGTAGCTCCAAAACGAATCAATGATCGTGAAAAGAAAAAAATCACAGAATGCTACACACCCGCTCCCGAGCTAGTTTGGGTACCAAAGAAAGAACGATTTGTTCCACCTAGCTCAGGAAGGGGGGAGTCCCATGAAGATTCTAGCTCCTCCTGTAATACATCCATAGAGGTAAAAGCTTCTACACAGCCTCCATCTATAGTAGTGGACCTCCATGAAGCTACAAAAGAATCCAAACCTCCCAGTGTTCAAGAATCACCTGATGAACCACTTCAAGTTCAATCCTGGGAGAGTACCTTACCACCCTTGCAGCTTGACAAGGCACCTAGGGTAATAAAAAACTACTGGCAAAAATCCTCACCTATTACCAACTGGAACAATTGGTTTCAGAGGGTGACAAGCTCATTTCAAACGGTATGATCTACCCAAGGAAGGGGGGAGCGTTTGTGGACATCCATTATTCACTTGCTTCCCTCTCAACCTTTTTCCCTGACCTCTATATCTCCCAATCTTAGGGAATGTACATATAAAGCTTTATACTCACAAAAAACAAAAAAATGAAGAGCAAGACCAATTAGCAAACGAGTATGCACATTAAAGTCAAAACATTGACTCAGACCTACACATGTCACATCTGGTACAGTGAAACAGAACCTATGCCATAAAACACCTTTGATCCTCATCACTTGAGTGATGGAGGGTAGGTAAGATTAGTACGATAGGAGTGTTTCTGTTTTAGAGTTGAGAGATTAGCAAAGTTCTCTTTTCCCACTGATGTGCCTCTTGGAGGTAGTCCTTTTGTTTTCTAGTGTGTACAGGAGCGTGTTGCTATTGATAGGATTTGGACCTTCATGGAACCTTCAAATCAAGCACGACCATCAACACAAACAGGTGTTTCTTGTCCATTAGCATTGCCCTTATCTTTTTGCATCTATGTTTGTCTGCTTTGATTGTGATTGGTAGCATAATATTCAGTGCATTTGCTTAGTATCAAACATTTAATTCAATGTAATGTTTTGTCATAATCACTTGTTTAGGTGTAAAAATCAAGCAGTCCGACTAAGCTAGTTTGACCAAGCTAGGTATGAGAAATCTTCTCTTAATACCATGGGGAATGCCTTCCTAATAAACAATGGTTACTTAGGTTCTTAATCCAATTTAGGCAGCATTGTATGAAATGTACTAGGGCTTTCTAGTGGGCTTGACCCTATTGACCTTTAGTTTAAGTATTATAAAGGGAGTTTACTAATGTGATGAGCCTGGGGAGTGTAACAGTGTTATATGACCCCCCAAAGTTACAAAATTTAAATGCTGAAAATGAACAAGCAAAAAATCAAAGTGCCACAATGTAAAATTTTAAGCATGAAGAGAAATCCCTGCTTAAATTGGTACTTCACTCACATGTATCGCCTATGGTACTAGAGCCCTAGAGGTTCCCAGCGTGGGCGCTTTTCCTTGAAAAGCAAAAAACCCAAGGCATACAAAATAAGCACCCACTTCAAAATTGAATCAGTGTGAAAAGACTTTGGGGGGTCAAAGAAAAAGTAATCAGTCAGGCGATGATTTCATGAGAAATTCCTTTTATGGTAGCTTAACTACAAGGTTTTCTAGATATAGCCTCTAGTCAGCCCTCGAACATGAATACTTGGCTCTCGCAATTAAACAACTTAATTGACCACAGAAAATTAAGAAGCTTACCCATGGTATTATTATTCGATCTCTAGTGCCTTTTGACCGTCAAATTAGCGACCCCAGACTTGTTTAATTTTCTACCTTTACATCTGTTTATGCATTTGATTACATTGCAATTTAATGTTCATTGCTGCCAAATTGTTTGAAATTCTTTTACCAATCAATTTGTCTACCTAAAACTGCATATGCTTTTTAAGAGAATGCAATTACTGTGCCAATGTTGTTTGATTTTGCAGTGACTGAAGAAGGCTAAGGACATTCATCTCAAATGCTCTTCCACCTCGACGAACCAGCTTCAACTCAATAGCTTCCGAGGACGGAATCTACATCAGGAAGGGGGGCATGTTAACCCTCATGGCACACGGACACCCTATCGCCTACGATGGACGCGTATTATGTATTTGGTAGAGTCAGGTACCGGGCTTGTCGGACCAATAGGGAAAGGTAGAGTGATCGTCGATGAGAGGCGCACTTTAACTTGGACATTCAAGGGATTAGTTGGTTAAGCATGGGCGCCCAAGTGTGAATGGGGTGAGCTCCTATAAAAGCCAACTAAACCTAATTTTTACTCATTCTCTCATTTGTGCAATTGAAGAGTGCTCTTGCTCCATCTCCATCTTCTTCTTCTTCACCTCTTTGTGTGTGTGTGTGAGAGAGAGAGAGAGAGGGAGAGTGTGTGTGCGATCGAGCATTACGAAGACACGACGGCGGCGAAGCGGTTGAGCGCGGCACGACTGCAGCTTCTTCTTCATCGCGGCGAGGAATCCACCACGAAGGCGAGCGTAGAGCGGTGAGTGACACACCCTTTGTTTTCTTGAGCTTGCTAGTTTAGGCTTTTTGTGTGCTTGGAGCCGTTTGTGGCTCACACACGGTGTATTGGCAAGTCCCTTGCTTCGACAGTGCGGCAAGGAGCGCACAAACCCATGTACAGATATCAGCCTAATATGGACCAAGATCAAAGACCACCAATGGGCATGGAAATACCTCAACCTGCATTGGGACAACAACCTCTGTACCCAGGACATAATGCAGTGCCTCTAAAGTACATGCATTCCGAAGGAGTCATAGATGAACAGGCATTAGTGTCTGTTACACCCTATGCAGAGCCTAGTCCATCTACAATAATGGTAGAAGGAGATTGGTATAATTTATATCCACCACCAATGAAAGAAAATGTGACTTATGCTCCACTAGAGCTCGCACCAATGTATTATGTAGCCAATCAAGGTGTTAGACCTTCCATGGTAAGACCCATGGTTAAACCAAGAACGGGGAACTATTATAATTGTGGTACAGATGATCATCGGAAAAATGAATGTCCAAAGCCTAACAATAACCTCAAGCCAGCTGATGCCTATTGCATACAATGTTGCAAAAAGGGAGGACACTTTCCTGAATATTGTCGTAAAAATCCTTTAAACAAGGGTAAAATAGTAGTAAAGTAGTCCAAGTGATACCTAGTAGCTCATCAGAGAGTGAACCGATTGTTCCAATCAAGGTAATTACTAGAGCCCAAGCCAAGAAAAAGAAACGCAACTCCTTTGATGATTCGGAAATTACAAAAGTTTCCTCTCAAAGAATCAAAAGAAGCAGAAGCAAAAGATATGAGATGCAAAAATAAAAACAATGGGCTGAAATTGAGGAGAAAGCAAAAAATCTATTCTAGGAAAAGTTAAAAGAAACTCAAAGTGAAATCAAGGAAACAACGGTGAACTCTAGAGGATCCATTCTGGTTGATAAAATTTTTGAGCCTATTAACGCCCCCTTGGAAGCCTACCAAGCAGGACTTAAAGCATGCCAAAACATGGAAAACAAATGGAAAAACTATCCTTCTCTAGACATGGAAGCAGTTAAGTTGAAAGCTTATCAAAATTTGGTAAGAATCACACAATAAATGCTGGAAAACAAAAATCCAAGCTCGAAAGTATTGCAAAACCTGAAGAGCTTGTGATAAGAGAAACAAAAGAAAAATCGATGCGGTGACAGAACCCCACCTTGAAACTGTTGGGGTATAAAGCCCAATGTGGTCGCCCAGGTAAGTGGGCGGGCCGCCAGGTATGTACACATGTTCTTTTGTAAAAACCTAATAAGAACTCACTATGCTCTACACATTACAGTAGAGCGAGTTCACCATATCGTCGTGCTCTTCTTCTCGCACTCTCTCTCGCGTCGCACTTCCGCTCATACTCCTTCAACTGGTATTAGAGCTCAGATCGAGGCTCGGGGCAGCACTACAGGAGGCTAGAGTCACCAGCTCAGATTGGAGTGAAATTTGACAGGCGAAGACACGGCCCCAAATCCTGTGGGAGTACTCGTAGGGCTTGGTGTTCTCAGAATTTCATTATGAGGTCATCTCGGCCACCGTTCGGCTTCGACAAAGGTCTGCGCAGGCCATTTTCGACTACGTGGTCTCGGCGGGTGCAGATCCGACTCTGCAAATTTGGGGTTTTCGGCCTACGACTGCAGGTGCTGAGGATATCGACACTCCCAAAGTGTTTATTTGTGGCTGTCTACACATCGAAGGACGGATCACAGTTCTTGGAGGCGTGTCACATACGACACCGGCGCATCTACACACAGACTGTAGGCGACATCCACTAATTCATCAGGTAGCTTGTGTTTGCTGCTTGATATTCCAGATTTCATCCTAACATTGCAGGTACTTCCACATGGGATGTATTGTCAGAGATTATGTATGTTTGTTGAGGGTTTGCTGGCTGTGAGTCACGTAGCAAACAACCGCCGCAGCGGTTACAACATATAGTGAGAAATTTGTGGATGTATGACTTTGTGGGAAGTCTATGTACTGTCAGATTTATTGCAGTCTTTGTTGAGGGTCGAGTGAGGTTTTATTGAGCTGGGGGATTCTCGAATGTTGAGATCCTTTCGGTGATACAGGTCTTGGAGCGATCCCTCGAGCACCCTTAGATAGGCAGCTAGGATGTATTGACTGTGAGTTAGAGAGTTGGGATTGCATCTTTGCTTTACTGCCGTTGAGGCATTGTCACAGTCTATGCTTACACGATAGTGAGAGACAGTACAGGTGCAGGACAGGTTTACCCGCAGCTTACAGTGTCAGAGAGACAGTGTTTTTTGAGCTGTTTTTCGTCTGTTTTTTAGTACACCAGAACCATTTTACAAAGGAGACTCTGCTGAAATTTATGCAGAATCTGAAGCTTTCTTGGTTCATTTGACAGGTTGATATTGGTTCAGAGGTCAGTTTACAGGGGAAACTCTGCCAAATTTTTCCCAGGAAAGTAAACCACTGTGAAGCGTAGCTATGGCTGGATCACAGGACACTGCTCTTTACAATATCAAGAAGCTGGATGGAACCAATTTCCCATTGTGGAAGAAGCAGAGTTGGCACCTGTTGGTACAAAAGAAGCAGATAAAACCTATAAAGCTCAAGGGGATAAAACCAGAAGATATGGACGAAGATGAATGGAGCGAAATGGATGAATTGGCACTTTCTACCATTATGCTGACTTTGGCAGGCGTTTACTTCAATGTAGCAGACGAGATGTCGGCTTATCAAGCATGGTTAAAGCTGAGTGATCTTTATGAGAAGCAGAGTGCAACTTCACAGGTATACTGGCTTAAGAAGCTTGTTGACTTGAAGATGAAAGAAGGGACACCTATGTCCAATCATCTGAATGAATTCAACACAATCTATAGTCAGTTGTCAGCTCAAGGTGTCAAGTTTGATGAACCTGTTAGAGCTATGTTCCTGTTGATCACATTGCCGGAAAGTTGGGACACTTTTCGCACAGCTTTGAGTAATTCTGCACCTTCAGATGGTTTGAGCATAGCAGGTGTAGAAGGAAGTCTGCTTACTGAAGAAACCAATAGAAATACAATGGACAAAGTCAAAGGAACAACCTTAGTTGTTAGGGGAAGGACCAAAGAAAAGTACAAAGGTGGAAAGATGAATCAGTCTTGTAGCAAGTCCCGCAGTGCTAAAGGCAAGAGTGACATAGAATGCTACCATTGTGGCAAGAAGGGTCACATGAAAAGAGACTGCAGAGAATGGAAAGCAGAAAAAGGCAAAGAGAAAGCTGAAGACCATGGTGAGAAGAATAAGTCCTCAGTGAAGATTCAAGAAATAAATGTGACAAACACTGTTGCAGAGGATGACAGTCTAGTGTCAGGCGACATCTACTTCTTGAAGAATACAATGGACTTAGCTATTCTTACAGCATCTGATGGAAATGCACTGAGTGACTAGATTATAGACTCAGGGGAATCACTTCATGTGTCTCCAAACAAGGAGTGGTTTACCTCTTATGTTACCACTAAAGATCATGTTCGGCTAGGGAATGGGCAGACATGTGAGATCTTAGGTGTTGGAGATGTTCAATTGAAGTTTCAGAATGGCTCTTCTTTCACGCTGAAGAATGTGAGACATGTTCCCGCAATTACAAAGAGCTTGATCAGCACAGGTTTACTTGATGATGCTGGCTACGTCACCACTTTTGGACAGAACATGTGGAAGATATCCAAGGGTTCTATGACAGTAGCACATGGAGTAAAGTCTGGAGGACTTTACATGATTTATGTATCAAATGTCTCTAAAAATGTAATCAATGTAACCGAGCAGCCGAACGTTTCTTTGTGGCATAGCCGATTAGGACATATGTCCAAGATGGGAATGGAAATCTTGTCTCATTCTGGTTATTTGCCTGGCTTTTCATTTAATGATTTTGAATTCTGTGAACATTTTCTGTATAGTAAGCAAACACAGCAGCCACATAAGCATAGAAGCAGTAGAAGAGATACACAGTTGGCACTTGTTCATAGTGATTTGTGTGGACCTATGCCTAGCCTATCTCTAGGGGTAGCTTCTTACTTTATGACATTTATAGATGATTACTCGAGGAAAGTATGGGTTTAATTTCTCAAGCACAAGGATGAAGCGTTTAGTGTTTTCAAAACGTTTGTGACACTTGTGGAGAATCAGAGTGGCAAGAAGCTTAAATGCTTACGCACTGACAATGGTGGAGAGTATGTTTCAAAGGCCTTTCAGGACTTTTGTGAGTCAAAAGGTATAAAACGTGAACTTACTGCTCCTTACAATCCTCCTCAAAATGGTGTTGCTGAGAGGATGAAGAGGACCATACAAGAGAAGGTCAAAAGTATGTTGTCTAATGCACAGCTGCCAAATGGGTTTTGGGCTGAAGCAGTATCAACAACTGTTCATCTTGTAAATAGATCTCCTAGCAAGGTTTTGCAGAAGGATTCAGTGCCAGAGATGGTATGGTCAGGCAAAATGACCTCATACAAGCATCTCAGAGTCTTTGGCTGTGAGGCATATACTCACGTTCCAAAGGAATTTAGGAACAAACTTGAGCCAAAGAGTAGAAAGTGCATCTTTCTAGGCTATGGTAATTCTGGTGAGATGGGGTACAGACTTTGGGATCTCGAATCCAGAAAGGTTGTCCGTAGCAATGATGTTCACTTTAATGAATCCAAAAATCATTCTAAACCAGAGAAGGTTGAGGAGATTAGAAGAGTTGTCTTCCAAGAAGATGGACCTGCACGTGCAAGAAATAATGTCAGGGCTCAAGAGGAGCAAGGATAGGATAGAGTGGAACCACAAGTTGTGGCTGAGCTTGAGCCACCTATTGTCCGTAGATCTAGACGTGTCACGCGACGTCCTGATAGGTTTGTTCCATCTATGAACTATGTCATGTTGACTGATTGCAATGAGCCTTCATGTTACAAGGAAGAAGTGCAAATGAAGGACTCTGGGAATTGGCAATTGGCCATGCAGTCAGAGATGACAGCTCAGCATAGAAACCAGACATGGAAGCTAGTTAAATTACCACGGGGCAAAAAGGCTCTACCTTGTAAATGGGTTTACAGGTATAAGATCACCGCTCATGATAGTTAGCCAAAGTACAAAGCAAGGCTTGTTGCCAAGGGCTTAAAGAAAGAACAAGGCATTGACTTTGATGAAGTCTTCTCTCCGGTGGTCAAGATGACTACATTGAGATGCTTTCTTGCATTGGTTGCTATATTAGATTTGGTGTTGCACCAAATGGATGTCAAGACAGCGTTCTTGCATGGTGATTTAGATGTGGAAATTTACATGCAGCAGCCAGAAGGGTTTTTTGAGAAAGGCAAGGAAGATTGGGTATGCCAGTTGTTAAAGAGTCTTTATGTCTTAAAACAATCACCGAGGGCATGGTACCATAAATTCCACAAGTTTATGCTTTCTCAAGGCTACAAACGTAGTGAGTTCGATCACTTTCTATATACAAAGAAGGCTAAGGATGGCAGTTGGCTGATCCTTATTTTGTATGTGGATGACATGTTGATTGCTAGCAAGCACTTGGAAGAAATTTCAGCTTTGAAGTCAAAGATGGCAAAATCGTTTGACATGAAAGACATGGGTGAGGCAAGTCATATACTTGGTATGCGCATTGAGAGAGACAGATCAAAGAAGTTGATTTGGTTATCTCAAACAGAGTATATTGACAAGGTTTTGCAACGTTTCAATATGGAGAAGGGAAAGGCATTGAGTGTTCCATTGCCACCATATGTGAAACTTATCAAACAAGATTCTCCTGTGTCTAAGGAAGAACAGGCTGAAATGGATAAGATTCCATATGCATCTGTAGTGGGTAGTTTGATGTATGCAATGATTGCTACTCACCCAGACATTGCATTTGCAGTGGGAGTAGTAAGTCGATACATGTCAAACCCAGGCAAGAAACATTGGGAGGCAGTGAAAGGAATATTGAGATACCTGAAAGCTACAAAGAGTATGCGTATATGCTATGGGAGTCAGGAGCTAAGTGTAAAGGGTTTTACAAACTCAGATTATGCAGGTGACTTAGACAACCGAAGGTCTACGTCAGGGTATGTCTTTACATTGGCTGGTGGAGCAGTATCATGGTGTTCTAGATTACAAGATTGTGTTACTCAGTCTACTACAGAGGCTGAATATGTTGCAGCATCAGAGGCATGCAAAGAATCAATTTGGCTTAATCGACTAGTAACAGATTTGGGAATCAAAGAAGAGATGCCTGTGTTATATTGTGATATTCAAAGTGCTATACAATTGGCTCGCAATCCAGTTTATCACTCAAAGACAAAGCATGTGGATGTGAAGTATCATTTCATCAGGGAAATGCTTGAGGATACGAAACTTCAGCTTGTCAAAGTTCACACCACAGAAAAACTTGCTGATCTACTTACAAAAGGACTTCCCTCAGAGAGCTTTGCGCATTTTCGCAAGTAGTTAGGTGTAGGGTAGTACATCACTTCTCTACATCTCTTGTATATTAGCTTGTATAGTAGCTTCTCTCACACTTAAAGTACCACATTGGACTTTAAGTGGGAGGTTGTTGGGGTATAAAGCCCAATGTGGTCACCCAGGTAAGTGGGCGGGCCGCCAGGTATGTACACATGTTCTTTTGTAAAAACCTAATAAGACTCACTATGCTCTACACATTACAGTAGAGCGAGTTCACCATATCGTCGTGCTCTTCTTCTCGCACTCTCTCTCGCGTCGCACTTCCGCTCGTACTCCTTCAGAAACAAAAGAACCATAACTGATAGTGCCGGACAACGAAGATGGCTTAGACGGAATTCCATTTGTAGAGGAAGATTGGCCAGGACACGTATGGGAAAAAGTTAGAGAGATCAATGATGGGAGCCTAGATCTAAAGTCAGCTCCTATAGAGGAAGTCTGGTTAGAGAACCTACCTTCTGATATGAATATGGATGTACAATCCTTGTATGGGGATTGGATCTGAAGCTTTGGAAACGTCAAAACCATTGACCTTGAAACCATTACCTTCTTACTTGAGAGATAACAAAGATGAATCCATAGTTTTTAAGACCACTCAAGTAAAAAGATCTAAACAGACCCTAGAAGTAGACAACATCTATTCAATCATGTCTACACCCATCCAAGGCACTCTTACCTTGGTAGAAATGTTAAAAATCAAACCATATTTATGGAATGATCTACAGAAAACCCTAGAGAAGTTGGGGATGACGGGGTTAATCTCGAAAAATCTGGGAAAACCGAAAAGCAAAATGGACAACAAAGAGATTCGATTTGTTCCCATGAACAAAGTCGGAGAATATTATGAAGGGGAAGAAGGAAACACCACCTTCCAGTGAAATATAATGACATTGAAACCATGGCAATACTGAATAGTGGAGTAGGCATAGCCATAGCCACGAAAGCAGTATGGGAATCTGGGGACAACCAGCCATTAGAAAAACTCGAATGAAATTGCAATTGGCTGACGGACACATTGAGAGACCATTAGGGATTCTTGAAAAGGTGATAGTCAATTCCTATGGAATTGAATATCAACACACCTTTGCCATAGTAGACATTGGGAAAAAAATCAATTAGGAAATCATACTGGGAAGACCTTTCATGCGACAGGTACAACTTATCCAAGATTGTGGAAACAATTATCTGTACTTGAAGCAAGTGGGATCTATAACAAGAGTAAATCTAAAAGATCACACTTATAAAGATGTCTTGAAGACACCCATATAAGAGTTTGATTCGGTCTCTTCGGCTGAAACTAAGCTTCCATCCTGGTTAAACAAAGACACTCTTATTTGAATGTGTGGAGCTTTAGAAAATGGGAGTTTAAGCGGAGAAGAATATATTCTAGAAAGGGACTGCACAGACAAAGCCTATATACCTAAACCCTTTCCAGAGCAATTGTTTGAGCCATTCGAGTGGACTCAAATTTTAGCGACCATGGATGTATGTGTGAATACATCTTTGCCTACTTAATTTTGCAATGAGGATGGCTACGACATAATTCCCATCCAAATGATTTCAATCCTCAACATTGAAGACAAAGATGAGGTACCCAAGGACTTAATGAAAGCTCAACAAGTCATTTCAGACCTCTACTACGATGCAACAGATAAGTTGGATAAACACTCAGCTACCTCAGAAGGTTCGGGGTCAGAAAAAGAACATAGGGGAGAAAAAGTTTTTTGACTTTCCCAACCAGAAATCAAGAAGATAAAAATGGTGTAGACGAAAAAGAGACACCAAAAACGTGAAAACACGACTTATGCCATCAGTCTCCAGTAGAACACAATTCCTGATGCAGATAGATGCAAATGATTGTATGAAAGACAAAATCACTGGTAGATATCCTTCAAACAAAAATTCAAAAATGTCTAAAACATCAAGAAAATCAAGAAAGGATACTCAAGTAAACCCACAGGATAAGAAACCACTCATGACGCGAGTCGAGCGAAAAAGAAATATCAAGAGTTGAAAAAATCTCTAAAGGAGATATATACGACCGAAATGGAAACCACGGAAGAGGATGGTAAGGATGTATTGATTGTTCCATCCCATTACAAAAAGTATACTCTCCAAGATAAAAAAATCATAGTCGAACAACCTGTTAGGAAACTACAAAAACAGGGCGAGTCTTACAAAGGGCCTGAAAATGCTAAAAAGATAGACCTGGTTGAACTGGGAGAAGAGCCTAGACTTGCTTACATTGCGAATGACCTAATAGAAGAAGAAGAAGAGCTCTTGATAAGCTTGCTAAAGGAATACCGAGATATCTTAACTTAGTCTTACAAGGATCTCAAGGGTGTTGATTTAGAAATCTGTCAACATACCATACCATGAGAGATGATGCAAAACCAAGTAGACAAAGGCCATACACGTATAATGAAACATTTTCCAGGAAGATAAAAGAAGAAATTGAAAAACTAAAGGAAGCCGAATTCATTTACAAAATTGAACACATAGATTGGGTGTCTCAAATTGTGGTAGTACCACCCAAGAAGAATGGAAAGTTACGAGTGTGTGTTAATCTCAAATAAGTGAATGCAGCTACCATTAGAGAAAAATTTCCTCTTTCAATCACTGAGCATGTTTTAGAACGAGGTACAGGAACAAAAGCTTACAGCTTCTTAGATGTATTTTCGGGATACAATCAACTTTTGGTTGACCCAAAAGATCATCATAAAACTGCTTTTGCAACAGAATGGGGTATTTTTGCCTATTGGGTTATGCCGTTTGGGTTAACTAATTCTCCAGCCACATTTCAAAGGTTGATGAGCCATGCTTTTAAAGAATACCTTAGAAAATTATTATTAGTATATATGGATGATCTATGCGTACATTCATCAATCCGGGCTGATCATTTTGAACACCTCAAAAAAGTATTCGAAAAATGTAGACTTTATAGTATTTGCTTAAGTCCTGAAAAGTGCACATTCATGGGTAGACAAGGAAAAATTCTTGGACATATAGTTTCTAAAAATGGCATAGCTATTGACATTGGAAAAGTTCATGTTATTGTTGATTTGCCTAGACCAACAACAGTCAATGGGGTACAAGCCTTCATGGGGCATTGCGGATATTATAGACGGTTCATCTACACGTACGCTATAATTGCAAAACCCATGTATAGCTTGATTACACACTTTGAGTGGACCGAGGCATGTGAAGAATCTTTCATGAAGCTTAAGCAAGACCTCACCTTAGTTTCAATATTGAAAGCACCAGTTTGGAATAAGATATTTCACATACATGTAGCTGCTTCCAATTTTGCAATCGATTGTATACTAGCCCAACCAGGAGACAGGAAAATTGTCTTTCCTATTTCTTATGCTAGTGGACAGTTGAACATGGGGGAAAAGAATTACACCACCACCAAAAGGGAAGGATTAGGAATGATCTATGCCGTTAAAAATTATAAAGTATAGACATTACCTATTAGCCAAGTTTGTGCTGTTTGTAGACCACCAAGCTTTGTTGTACTTGGTAAACAAGCCATGCAGCACAGGAAGAATAGTGAGATGGTTCATCATTCTTCTAGAATTTTATTTCACTGTGGTTGTAAAAAAGGGCACTACACATCAACCAGCAGATCATTTGTCAAGGATTGTTTCACGAGAATCACCTAAGGGCTAGACAATGATCTACCAGATGCCTATTTGTTCTCCGTAGAGATGATACCTTGATGGTCGGCAAACATTGTGTCATTGACAATAGCTCAAGTGGATTAGTGGATTCACAAATACCACTTCCTATTACGATCGGATTAATTGAGCAATCGACTATGTATCAATAACTAGCCGGTAGGCTATACAAAAGAAATTGAGATGGGATATTGCTCTTATGCATTAATCCTGAAGAAAAAAAACAGTATCTAAGTCAAGAACATGTTACCATGGTAGGACTTCACTTTGTGAAAGACCAAACTATGCAACGCATTTTGAGACTTGGAGTATTTTGGCCAACTATGAGGAGTGATGTTTGATCTTTTGTCAAGGATTGTCCTCAATGTTAAATAAAAACACCCATACCTCATGTAACATTGTTTCAAATGTCACTTGTTCCTCAGTGGAGTAACTATCTGTTTACTTACTTATCAAGCCGAACATTTTCTGAGGATATGAGTAAACGCGTCATGAGCAATTAAAACTGAAGCAACAGACTATGCTCTTATTGGGAACCAACTGTATCGGAGAGGTAAAGATCAACATTTGTGTCTTTGTGCAAATGAAGACGAGTATACTCTAATTATAGAACAAGCACATGCTGGACTAGCTGGAGGTCACTTTTCTAGTGAGACCACTGCAAGAGAAGTCTTGATGGCAGGCATATGGTGGCCAACACTTTTTGCAGATGCCAAAGAATATGTTGGAAGATGTGATGCTTGTCAACGAGAGTAAAAATGCCAACACGTGTAGATAGCATGCCCTTAAGACCAATGATGGGGGCTAGAGCTTTTGCAAAATGGGGTATAGATTTTGTTGGGCCAATACAGCCACCTGCTTATAGAACCCAAGCTCAATATATCATTGTAGCTACGGACTATTTGACCAAGTGGGCCGAGGCTAAAGCAACTCAAACGAATGATGCCATAACCATTGCTGAATTTTTAAATGAGTATGTATTCACGAGATATGGACTGTCAATAGAAATTTCCAGTGATTAGGGAACTCATTTCCTCAATGAGGTAATCGAGTATTTGCTTAATGAGTTTATGGTCATCCATAACAAATCAGTTCCCTATCACCCACAAGCAAACGAACCAGTTGAGTATACAAACAAAATTCTTACCTCGGTGTTGACTAAAGTGGTTAGTTCAAGAAGAAGAGACTGAGAAATGAATCTCCATGCTGCTCTATGGGCTTATCGAGTTTCATTCAAAACAGCTTTAAATGCTACACCCTTTAACCTTGTTTATGGTCTTGATGCCATACTACCGATGGAATTTATATTGCCGACATTAAGGGTATCACGAAATCTTGAGTGGACTGGACATGAATTGTCAGAAAGATTTGATGATTTGGAAAAGCTAGATGAGAAAAGGCTAATTGTTGTAGCTCATATCTATGGACAAAAGCAGAAACACAAATAGTTTTTTGATTCCCACTTAATCACAAAAATCTTCAAGAAAGGGGACTTAGTTTTAGTCTATTCCCTTAAGCAACATATTCCCAAGTTTAAGAAAAAGGAAAACGGACCGTTTATCATTGAAGATGTATCTCCAAGTGGAGCCGTAAAATTGTCCACCCTAGATGGTGAACCAATGGCAAATTGGATTAGTGGATGTTGTTTAAAGAAATACAATTTGCCGCTAACCAATGAATTGCTAGAAATAATGCATGCAGCCAAGCAAAGGAAGATTAAACGACAGCAGGTTATTGATGAAGCGCAAGAGGAAGCTCAACTTCAGGTACTCAAATGGAAAGCCTCTCTCAAGAATCAACAGATTTCGATTTTCATCCACACTTTGGAAATAGATGACCGACAATGGAATTACCTAAAGATGCTGTTTCAACAGATGATGACTAGCTAGACAAAATGGACCTACGCATCAAAGTACTGCTCAACAATCATAGCACCAATGCTTTGGTCAACACAGGAGCTAGAGTAAATGCAGTCGGTTATTCCATGTACAAGAAGGCAACAAGTAAAGCATTGACAGCAGGAATAGCAATGATCAAAGGATGCAACAAGAGCCCAACCCCAACATTGGGAGTAGTCAACTTGAACGTGGTAGTACATGGATGTTTATGTCCTCATCATTTTGTATGCTTACCGGATGAACACATGAATGAGACGATGATTCTTGGAATTCCCTAGATGCGGACATATAAAGCAGTACTAGATTGGGTCACAAATTAGCTCAAGCTATCACCTAAAGGCGGGCAACTCATTGTTCCAATTGCACCAAGCAAGGAGAAGTGGAAAGGAAGCAATCAGCATGCCAAACCACAAAGTAATCAATCTTGTCCATCCCCTTAACAAGCAAATGCTACAAGTAGCATGCAAGGAGTCCGGAAAATTTGGGTACAAAAAGCACAGATTAAGGATAAGACGATTCAAATCTGGGTGCTTGAAACTTCACCAACAAAACAAAAGAAGGTTCTGATAGCCAACTTTCAGAAATCAAAGAAAAAGAAAAGAAAAAAACTCATTTCACCCCCCCCACTCTCAGTACCCCCCCCACCGTAGCTTATTTCCCCCCCCCCGCCCTACGGGCATCAAATAAAAACTCCCTCTCTCTCTCTCTCTCTCTCTCTCTCTCTCTCTCTCTCTCTCTCTCTCTCATTTTCCCTACATACCCCTTCCCTAATGTCTCTCTCTCCCAATTTACCCTCCCCGGCTAGGCAGACGCTTCAATCACCCCCCCCCCCCCCTCTCCCCTCTCTCCCATCGGGGTTGTGCGCAGGCGCAGTCCAAAGCACGCACACACACACCCTTTCAGGCCTCGCACAGTCCGCAATACACACACACACACACACACACACACACACTCTCTACCCCTATTCCCCCTCCCATCCGCCTTGCGCAGAAACAGGCCGCCGGCCATCCACCACCAACAAGAAGAAAAAAAACAAAAAAAACTATATATACATTATATATATATATAGACCCCCTTCCCACGCACGTTTTAGCACACACATACCTATACAAAACACACAGACCCGCCCTCATGCATGAATACATACACACACGCGCATATGCGCACCGCATCATAGATACAATGAAGAAAACGACCAAAACATCAACAAACAAAAGAAGAAGGATCCAAAGCGCCGCCAACAACAAAAAGAGAAAATGCGCCGAAGGCATGCCTCGGCGGACTCCAAAAAGAAGTATGCTCGACACCGATGCACCCTGCAACACGCCATTCGCCGACAACATGCAACCACGATGCCATCCCATTACTTTTTAGGTTATTTTCATCATTATCTTCAGTTTTCACCCGAGCCATTGTAAATTTTCATTTTTTGTAATTACCCTCTCACTAGGTGATGGTCACAAAGGCCCACCTAGAGATTCCCATCTTTTAATAACCTCCCAAAACAAAGCAAGGGTCAACCACACCGGGCCTACCACTTGCTTTGTCTCCCCGATTAATTTTACCCTAACCACACTGGGATTACCATAATCCAAGCAACCAACACCTATAAATTGGCACTAAGAGGTCACTATCGGGGGGGGGTGCATTTCATGAGGAACCAAGCATTTGGTAGAGTGTAGTGGGAAGGATTGACACTATCACCATCACGGGGAGGGGGCTTGTGTGTTGGTTTTGCCTTGGGAATTGCACCATGCGAAGGGAACCACATCCATCTCTTGAATCCAATGGCCGATGTACACACGTATGCACGCTTATCGTGGTAAGTATTCACAATCATTGTGAATACTTATGCACGTATGCACACGTATGCACGCTTATCGTGGTAAGTATTCACAATCATTGAGACGTCCTAGAGAACGCACCAAGTAGGTTGCACCACCTCCTCCCCCTACCTCTCTACCACCACGGCATGCCACCTTGTAAATATTGCAGAAATAATTCACCCTCACACCCCCCAGGGTTTTCATCATTTGCAAATATTCTCTCTCTCTCTCTCTCTCTCTCTCTCTCTCTCTCTCTCTCTCTCTCTCTCTCTCTCTCTCTCCCTCGGTGTGTAGGTTTGCGGTGGTCATATCATCGTGGTTCTGCATCCTAGCCGCTCAAAGCTAGGTGGTGCCCCTGTTCACTTTACCATGGTAGGCTCAAGGCGCACCATTTGGCCCCCGGAGTTTTAGAGGCCGTCCGGGTTCGGGGTCCGCTTTGCGTCTGTCATTTGGTGCCCCCACTGAGGAGGGCTTTTCTAAGACCCTTTGGTTTACAATGTTGAAAGTGACACCCACTATCAATCATGGACGAGTGGCTGAGGGAGTTTTCTAACTGGAGGAGGGAAGAAGAGGAGACGAAGGAGGCACTAGCTGCCTTTATTTAGGTGCTATTGCTAGGCTGCAGTGTCATCAGCATTCAAGAAGTAAATTCTCCATCTTGTGTCGCTTGTTCTAACTATAAATCGAAAGCATCAGGTGGGAGATTGGTGAAGTTCCATCATTGTTCTCAACCAAGGCACACGGTAGATGAGTGCCAACAACGAAGGCAACGAAAGGGCTGATGTCATCTACATCTACATTCATCGCAAAGAAATCATTCAGGTCAAGGAAGGGAAGAAAACGGTAAGGCCTCTTTTCCCTAAAGAAACTGCAGTCAAGGATATAACTCCAAAGTGGCCTAAAGGGGCTGCTCAAGCCAAAGGCAAGGAGAAGATAGGCTAGCCTGGAAACACATGACCCCGAAGGGAGAGGCATCTGGCCAAGCAAGTGCTTCAGACTTAGAGATCCGGGTTGTACACACTTTGTCAAGGAAGAATTCATCTGAAGCTAAGCGGTGGAAGGTCGCCTACTGATTTTCACGACGCATGCGAGTGCTACCAATCCACTTCGACAATCCAGAAGAAGAAGTGGTAAGAAGATTCCGATGTCCTAGAGAAGTGTGGTTCGGCTACTGCTCTCGCTGTTTTGGGAAGCGAGTGGAGGACCTTCTGTTAAGTATGGAGTCTGATTTACCCTTGTAATTTTTTGTCGTAAAAGCACACATTTGTAAGGCCCCCATTATGAGGAGAAGCCATCGTGTGTGAAGGAAAATCACTCACCGAAAACCAAAATTTTCACGGCCAAGAATCAAGGGCAACTTTAGGGGACAACCCAAGTAAAGAGCATTGGCAAACTGTGAAGTGGATACTTAGGTATCTAAAAGGCACAACAACAAATGCTTTGTATTTTGGAGGAACTGATATTTTTCTAGAAGGGTATGTTGATGCAGATATGGCAGGTGACAAAGATAATCGAAGGAGCACTACCGGCTATGTATTCACGGTTGGAGGCACAGCAGTAAGCTGGGCTTCAAAGCTGCAGAAAGTGGTTTCACTTTCTACCATGGAAGCAGAGTATGTAGCAATGAAGAAGGCAAGCAAAGAAATTCTATGGCTTCACAGATTCATAGAAGAGTTTGGATTCAAACAAGACAATTGTGTCTTGTACAGTGATAGCGAAAGCGCTATCCATCTTGCGAAGAACTCAGCATTTCATTCAAGGACAAAGCACATTGAGGTGAGATATCACTTCAGACGCACTCTTTTGGAAGAGGGACAGCTAAAGCTAGGAAAGGTGCATACAAGTGAAAATCCTGCAGACATGTTTACAAAGGTGGTCAACAAGGAGAACTTGAGCTTTTGCTCATCTGCAATTGGCATTGAAGGATAAGAAGCCAGAATGGAAAGCAGTCATAGGTTTGGTTTGGAGATCAGTCTCCAAGTGGGAGATTGTTAAGTATGGAGCCTGATTTACTCCTGTAATTTTTTGTGGTAAAAGCGCACATTTTAAAGGCCCCCATTATGAGAAGAAGCCATCATGCGTGAAGGAAAATCACTCATCAAAAAGAAAAATTTTCACTGGTCAAGAATCAGGGGCAAATTTAGGGAATATTCCTTTTCTTCCGGGCCTCGCGCAATCAGCAATACACACACACACACACACACACACACACACACACCGCACACACACTCTCTACCCCTATTCCCCCTCCCATCCGCCTTGCGCAGAAACAGGCCACCGGCCATCCGCCACCAACAAGAAGAAAAAAACAAAAAAAAACTATATATACATTATATATATATAGCCCCCCTTCCCACGCACGTTTTTGCACACACATACCTATACAAAACACACACACCCACCCTCATGCACGAATACATACACACACACATATATGAACCGCACCAGTGATACAACGAAGAAAACGACTATGACATCAACAAACAAAAGAAGAAGGATCCAAAGCACGCGCCGCCAACAACAAAAAGAGAAAATGTGCGGAAGGCATCCTCAGGCCAACTCCAAAAAGAAGTACGCTCGACACCGACACACCAGTAACATGCCATTCACTGGCAACACGCAACCACAACGTCATCCCAGTAATTTATAGGTTATTTTCATCATTATCTTCAGTTTTCACCCGAACCATTGTAAATTTCCATTTTTTGTAAATATCCTCTCTCTAGGTGATGGTCACAAAGGCCCACCTAGAGATTCCCATCTTTTAATAACCTCCCAAAACAAAGCAAGGGTCAACCACACCAGGACCACAACTTGCTTTGTCTCCACAATTAAGCTTACCCTAACCACACGGGATTACCATAATCCAAGCATCCAACACCTATAAATTGACACTGAGAGGTCACTATCGGGGGGGGGGGGGGGGGGGGGGGGGGGGAATTCATGAGGAACCAAGCATTTGGTAGAGTGTAGTGGGAAGGATTGACACTATCACCATCACGGGGAGGGGGCTTGTGTGTTGGGTTTGCCTTGGGAATTGCACCATGCGAAGGGAACCACATCCATCTCTCGACTCCAATGGTCGATGCACACACGTATGCACGCTTTTGGTGGTAAGTATTCACAATCATTGAGCCCTCTTAGAGAATGCACCAAGTAGGTTGCACCACCTCCTCCCCCCACCTCTCTACCACCATGGCATGCCACCTTATAAATATTGCAGAAATAATTCACCCTCACACCCCCGAGGGTTTTCATCATTTGCAAATGCTCTCTCTCTCTCTCTCTCTTTCTCTCTCTCTCTCTCTCTCTCTGTGTGTGTGTGTGTGTGTGTGCGTGTGTGTGTGTGTGTGTAGGTTTGCGGTGTTCATATCATCGTGGTTTTGCGTCCTAGCCACTCAAAGCTAGGTGGTGCCCCCTGTTCACTTTACCGTGGCAGGCTCGAGGCGCGTCATTCGGCCCCTGGCGTTTTAGAGGCCGTTGGGGTTCGGGGTCCGCTTTGCGACGTCAGTTCCAAGAGTTAAAACATAAAGACTAGCATCTCCGAGCAAGGAACCTAACATGAAATTGGTTTGGAAGAAAAAGGAGCATTTACCTTCTCCACGAACCGTAAAACAAATCGAGCATTGGCGAGTTAAGTCTCAAAGACTCCACCACATCATACAGCACCAAGCAGACCAAGCTACCAATGGCGAGAAAAAGCTTGACAACAGTCAAAGATGCTACCAGCAACTCAATAAATCAGTGTGCTAAAGCATCCTAATGATACAATTAAACAGAGAGCACACAAGTCACAAGATTTTCTCTTTTGAAGACATCAACATCAAACCTCGACATCAGAAACCCTTGAGTTAATTACTCAAGACCTAGCTCTTGCACATCATAGTGGTTTGAATTGCATTGATCTTCAAAGCATAATAGAGCCAATCATGGCTATGCATAGATACGATTGTTTAATCCATAAACACAGTCGTCCCGGAGTACGCCATCTAGGAGGGGTGGAAGAGCACTAAGTACTCTGTAATTAAGGGCAATGTGTGAAGAGGAAGGAAATTTCGATCTTAACGGGTGATTTTTTGCAAAATTACCTATAATAATGTCCTTATAATTCATCATCAAGGAAAAATTCACTTGATAATATCTTCCCGATGAGTGTAAATATTGAATATACTATCAGAAAATCATCAAAAAATAGTCTTTTTTTGGGTATTTTTCATCATTTTTATTGATAATGAAGCTTAGAAATAGAAAAATTCAACAAATAACAATAGAGCTTTGTTTTTTTTAATGGATTTTGTTAATTATTGGATTTTCACTTTACTTTTTTAGAGCATTTGGTTTTTTTCTTTGATTTTTTCAATAAACATGTCAAAAATTAATAATAAATAGCAAGGAAGCCCAGATGGAAAAACGGAAGACACGATGGTGATCAGATGGAAAAAGCGGACAAGCACAAAACATTTCAATGAAATTAGAAGATGGAAGAGGGAAGCCTAAATTAGGTGGCTATACCTACTTTTTCAAAATTCTTGCAGTATGAGCTATAGGAATCCGATCGAGGAAGTTTTTGTTGAGAGAGAAAGAGAGAGCACAGAAATAGAACCCCAAAGTGTGTAGAATACACACATGAGATGATGTATATACAGAGGGGATCTGGGTGCCATATATAGAGAAGCCATATATTGAGTAGCTTCACATATAAGCTCAACACCCCCGCTCAAATAAGGGTCCCTAATTGTGGATGAAAAAACCCTTGGGGGATCAAGGGAAAAACCCACATCTCTATATACACCCACCGTTATATTATAAAAATCATTGAATATACAAATTGTCATGAGGAGCTACATCACTCCTTTTACAATGAATATTTGATGAGGAGCTACATCACTCCTTTTACAATGAATTTTTTATGAGGAGTTACATTACTCCTATCCTATCAAATACAATAATGAATACAAAGGTTCAATAAAGAGGTGTAAAGGCTATCGATTAGCTCGTAATCAGAAGTGTCTCCATGAATCTGCTATGTAGCTTGTCATCACTATCGCATCACCAAACATATCTTCATGTTGTCATCAATATGGCATCACCAAACATGTCTTCATGAAATCAATTCTTTGATCCATCCTACATAGATCATAGAATTAAAAAAAAAACATAGTCATGAAAATTATTAGCATCGTTAGTGAAATAATTACGTTCACAATGCCTTAAGAGATGGTTCGCGACGCCACTCTTTTGACGACATATATACACACGAAAATTTATGTGGACATAAAGTATGAACATAAAAAGTACAAGATGCATGATACATGATGCAAATGACGTGTGTATATACTACATAAAGCGACATTTATCAACGTAGTGATATCAATGAGTATCATCAAAGTATTAACAAAATATCATCATTGTATCAAATGAATAAATCATCATGGTATCAACGAAAAGCATCATCATTGTATCAACGAAACAACATCATGGTATCCACGAAACAACATCATGATATAACCGAGAATAACCATGGTATCAACGAAAAAACATCTTGGTATCACCAAGAATAACCATGGTATGAACAAAAAAACATCATGGTATCACTGAGAATGACCATGGTATCAACGAAACAACATCATGGTTTTACCAAGATTAACCATGGTATCAACGAAACATCATCATGGTATCAACAAAAATTAACAAAACATCATCATGATACCATCAAAATCACTATGGTATCAACGATAAATTATCAGTAAAACGAAGTAAATTATATCTCTAGAATAATAATTATATGAGAATCAATAAACGAGTATATCATATAACAAAAGATCATGTACCAACGATAGATCGATAGAATTTGGACGATCATCAACGCCTTGACTTAATCGGAACGATATGTAACTGGCTTTTGCATCAAAGTTACGTCAGTAACAAATATATGATTGATGAAGAAAAAAATATAATTGAGAAGTTTTCAATTATGAGGAAAATCAAAATCAAAAAAGTAAAATTTTGCTTTGCAAACATATTCGCAGTCCGAGAACGATAACCCAAAATCGGTGCAGAATTTAGAGAAACTTTCTTCTGCAAATTTGTAAACCATATCGATTTCAATGGCTCATACAAATAAATCATTTTCAATTAGGAGAAAAGTAAAAAAACAAAGAACGAAAGTTGCTTTTCAAACATGTACGCAGTCCGCTAACGATAACTCATAATCGGTGGAGAATTTGAAAAAAAAACTTTCTTCTATAAAGTTGTAGACCACATCGATTCCGGTGTGCCGTGAACTGTTTCTGCATATCAAATTGAATTAGGAGAAAAATCAAAAACAAAAAGGGAAGTTGCTTTTCAGGCATGTACGTAGTCCGCGAACGAAACTCAAAATTAATGCAGAATTTGGAAAAACTTCCTTCTTCAAAGTTGTAGACCACATCGATTCCGATGCTTTGAGTGGATAGTTTCTACAAAATCGTTTTGAATTAGTAGAAAAATCAAAAACAAAAATTGAAGTTGCTTTTCAAACATGTACGCAGTCCGCAAACGATAACTCAAAATCGGTACAAAATTTGAAAAAAAATTCTTCTGCAAAGTTGTAGACCACATTGATTCTTGTGTTTCACTTAAGTAGTTTCTACAAAGTCGTTTTCAATTAGCAAAAAAATTAAAAACAAAAAGAGAAAGTTACTTTTCACACATATATGCAGTCCACGAACAACAACTCAAAATCGATGCAGAATTTGAAAAAACTTTCTTCTACAAAGTTGTAGACCACATTGATTCCGTTGTCTTTAGCAGGTAGTTTCTACAAAATCATTTTAAATCAGGAGAAAATTCAAAAACAAGAACGTACTTCTCTGATACCATGTTGAGAGAGAAAGAGAGAGCACAGAAATAGAACCCGAAAGTGTGTAGAATACACACATGAGATGATGTATATATAGAGGGGACCAAGGTGCCATATATAGAGAAGCCATATATTCAGTAGCTTCACATATAAGCTCAACAATTTTTGAGTGTAACATAGATTTCACGGCCTAGTAGGATAACGGGAGAATCTAGGAAAAATTAGTTCTGGAAGTCCGGGTATAGATATCCATGGTCGGCTCAAAACACCTCATTTCCACTTGCGGCCTTTGCAGAGAGAGCTTTTTGACCTCTTTCGTGCATCTTTTTCGGAGTCTACAGTTGCCCGTTTTTAGCATTGGTCTCACACAAGACATGAGGGGTAAGTTCTTTACTAGTCAATGATCCATTTTGTTCGGCCGGTAGCTAGTCTAAACCCCTAGAAAAAACCCTAGAAACCGAGCATTGCACGAATACCTACGACCAAAAGCTAACCATAACGGCCTGTCAGCTTGACCAAATCAGATGGGGTTTGAAATACAGCATGCCCTAACATAATAGAACCTTTTTATATCATCAGTTGACCATTCGGTAGGGGTCGAGGGGGTCCCTAGTGGAAAAACTAGGTTTTTGGCAAATGCCAAAATTTCGATCTGACTCCATAGATAGCATGCCAACAGGTTCATATACAATGTATCTGATTGGTTCAGTGAAATCAATCAAGCAAAGCCCTCGAAAAGCAAAAAACGGCTCGAAGGCTACAAAGCGTCAAATTCGATATACGGGGTCAAACTGACTCCCAAAATTGGATGAGTTGCTTCACGACTATGTTGCAGACAAGTCCAAAGCCTCAAAATTGACTGACCAACTCAACAGGTAGTGTAGTGACCAAAAACGGTGATTTCAGAGTTGACAAATCACAAAGTGATGCCGGCATGACCAAACTTGACCAAATTCTATTTAGGACTTGTTTTATGTGTATACAATGTGTTTAGGTCAAAATTTGTAAGTTTGCAAAAAATTGGTCATTGTTGTAAAATAATCGCGATTATTTACTTTTGCACTATTTTTGCTTGGATATTGTGTCATCACCTCATCTATAATGTGTACACACCTATTACATACCAAAAATCAAGTATGAGCCAAAATGAGCACCTATAACTTGGAAAATTGCCAGAAAATGCGAAGAAGTCTTTGCAAGCCAATTTTTGGGTTATGGACAACATTTCTTGATCCAAATCACCTCATATCTCATATGCAGGGTCTATACAATACCTAGAATCAATTTGTACCACAAAATGTTGATTTTGGTAGAAAAGTTAATAATCATGATTATTTACTTTCTAGCCAAATTGGGAGAGTTTTGATATTTTTCCATCATACATCCAAAGTACATGATGTATTATTAAGCCTACTAGCCAATTTTGAACCAATTTGAAGCTCAAAATCTCAAATTTCCACTATATCTACTGTTTCAGAGACCTAAACCCAAAATCTGCTCCCATTTTCATCCTATGCATCCAAATGAGCCCATATTTCACTCACAGCATGTATTTCGTATATACTTCAAGCCTGTGATGCCAAGTTTGCAAAATGTTGAAAAAATTACTCGCCTGTAAATAATCACGATTATTTACTTTGGTTGCAAACATTTGTTTGGACTTTATAGTTTTATTCCTTGCATGTTTTTATGCATCTATGCTTGTTCAAAACTTGATTTGAAGAAAATTGGACCAAAATTGTCAGCATTTCAGACTCAAAGACATTTCAAAGAAAAATCTGACAAATTTGCTAACTTTGACACTCTATTCACTGAACACGAGCTATGTAAGCAGCATAGAGAGCAAAGAAGAAGCTACCCCAGAAGAAAAAGTTGTAGAACTGCCCGCATACCAACTGGATCCAGATTCATTTAAAGCCGCCAAAGTGGCATCTTTCAAAAGAACAGCTAGAAGAGCATCACACCACAGTGTTCACCCGCAGATTCAACAGTGAGGAAAGATATCAGGTAGAGTTGCAGCTCCTACCAAAAGAAGTATATGATATTTTCGTGAAGCCTGAGACCAAAGAAGCCAACCGTAGGCTAGGACTCGGAGACTTTTATGAACAGGAGCCGTGCGGTGTGGATTTCCAAAAAGCTTACGAGATTTTATCCACTATTAAAGAGGATGGAACTGCCCAAATTCTTGACCCACAGAAGTCAAGGTGGTAATAACCAAGGAAATAGTGTCAGAAGCACTCAGACTGCCCACAAAAGGAATGACCATGAGTGTAAGACCTAGGGTAAATGAACATAGGATCCTCCTCCCTACCGCCCCTTATATAGGCTAGCTCCTAGCACTTGCCCTAAGCGGATCCCCAATCCGCACTGGTCCAGCCGACCCTTGGCCTAGGTCCCTGACCCCCCTAGGTTTGGCCTTGCCCCGTAGGACCCTTGTCCTGACATTACTCCCCCCTTAAGGAAGAGTTTTCATCCTCGAAAACACAAGAAGTAATATCTTCTTAAGAATACGGATGTTCTCTTTATTGACGTCCCATAAGTAAGCCAGTTGTCTTTATGATCGATAATTGGTGTAGTGAGGAGGTTCAATGAAACCAAGAGCAACATCTTGATTTTCAACATTGTTGTCTGTTTGCAACCACTTGGGTCTAAATGGTAGCTCCATTTGTAACTCACTTGAGTACTGTAAAGGAGTAACTACAAGTAAGAGTTGTCCAAAGGCATAACCAGTTTTGAGATCTTCTAAATGTACTGGAATAATGCAAGGAAACCTTGGCGTAACTTTCCATGCAGTTGTGAGCAAGATTTCCTACTCGCCTGAGTATCTTGAAAAGTCAATAGATAGGGAATGTCCTCATGTTAGAATTCTGAATAGTTTGGAACACAAATAACTACATGTTCATCCCTAATAAAGGTTACATGCCAACATAATTTGTCAGCACACCTGGTAAGTCCTTGACGTATGAAAGTATTGACACAATCTCCAACCCCACCACAAGAGGTGTTCAAAGTCAAAAATTGTACTTAAGCAAATTATAGAATAGGGAGAAAATCATCTATTCAGAAATGCTCTGTGCTAACGTATGCTCTTAGCACATCCTTTAGCACAAGATTACTCTTTGTAATCTGCCTATCCCCTTGGATAAATGACAGTACTGAGGTGTGTTTTCCTCACGGTTTACTTACAGTCGTCCCAGACGACTGGTAAACGGGGAATGATAGTAGTGTTTAACCTTGGTGAGGAATCAACAATGTCCAAAATAACCATCGTGGTCAACTTGAAAAAATCCACAAATGCCCAAACAGAGCCATGACCTCTATTGGTGATTAGTAGATCCAAAAGTAATCTCATAGAGATAGTGCACATAGAGTGCAAAATGCTTCATAAGCAACAACCTGAGGAATATGCATGTCGTTCCAAATCATCCTTTGCTAAACGCGAGGGCCCATAACACCTAGTGTGCATGCATTTAGCAAAAACTAACATGAACCTATATATCCATAATGAGCCTTGCCAATACTTATGGAAAATTGTGATGCGCGTAGCACACATAAAAAAAGGGTGTAAATAGTTCTCAAAAGAAACTAAATACTTTCAGTTGCAATCTTTTGCAAGCCTTGCTGAAACATTTGAATGGCAATAGAAGGTAAAACATTGATCACTTCTAGGTACAGACAATGGAACTTTTTTATTAACAACTTATAGCCTTGCTATATGTATAAACAACCATCTGTAATGTTGTTTAGCAGTACTTGTACCTTAACAAGTCATCTAAGTATCCAACAATTTCTAGCCATGAAATTTCTCCTAATACATCGTGCTAAAAATGGTCCACAAAACAGATGTGACTAGCACCTAGGGACTTTGTCGTGATACATAATTGACATAATGGCACCAGTGTCAGTCCAAAGACTTATATTCTCCACATGTGGAATATGTATCATGTAAGGATGTATAAAAAAGAACATCCTTCAAGTACAAGATGTTCTTGTGTGTGGAGGTAACTGCAAACACTCTACGACGGGAGTGAGAGGGACCCTCATTAGCCTTGCTCCACACTTGCTAAACCGAACTCCTTGAGTACCGAGACCATGTTGTATCCCATGTGACAACATGTGCCAAATTAAACCCTACAAGTAGGTTCGTAACAACAGAAAGCAGAAAGATAGATTGGACACTTGGCCCAAAATACTTTGTGCTGACATGTCCTTGGCATGGCTCTGTAACATTCAAGCGTACTTATACATCATGAAAAACCAAGCAAAGGATACTAAAAATGGAATAACACCAAATCAATGGATGTGTACCTAGAGATTTGAACGTAATGTATACTTACCTTGATTCAAATGGAGAGGAGCACGTCCCCTTAGCTGAAAAAACAAACAGCAGTGCACTGGGAACCCTAGGTGTTGCCTTTGCAATCCAAGCCCTTGGATTAGAATCTATGTAGTCAAACCCGCTGGTAAGACTCTTTGTAGAAATTGCTCAACTAGCAGATAACGGTAAACAACATAGGCAACCGTGTATAGAATGATTGGAATCAACTTGAAAAGTGTGTCCGTCTGCAACCACGTGTGGTAGATTGCGGAATTCTTTCCTTGAAAGTATAACTGGGAGAGTTCAACTATGATCCTCAATGCAGATCAAACTGTGATCCTTAATGCCTATGGGGTGATGGAGCAATCACCCGCCGGGCCTTACCCCAAAACAGTATGTCCATAGACACTCCATAGTGCTATAGAGAGAGCAAGAGACCCACACAAGTGAACTACCGATCCCTTACAACCATCTTGTCACAATTGATTGTTGAATCTATACTCCATGGTAGAGATCAGCCGGTAAGAGTTTAAGCCTATTATCAAAAACTCATGTGAGTGCTGCACTAAAAACATGTAGTGCAAAAATGACACCCTAAACATCCGTAATGACATAGCTTACTTGTCAATTAACATTAATGTGTACTCCACTGGGTAGAGTTGTTCGATCTTGAGAACAATCATCAAAGGATACCAACAAGTAGATCTTCTTATGCCTGACTGGCAGCTTATCCAATAAGCATGTAATAGTCTGCCTGTATAATGCTGTCATTGAGAGAGGAAAGAAAAAAAAGAAGGCACAGCTTGCCCCGCTTACCATGTATGGGGTCATGACTTTAGGATGACTTAGCATTCGCACTTTGCCCGAAAAATAAGTCCTTGATTTAAGTTCCTTGTAGTTTTTGTGTGTGTTGATAGGAACCAACAAGCATAGTAAACAATCCATCCTTAGTCTGTCCTTGACAGAGTTGCGAGTGTGATAGCGGAAGCGTAATGCATGAAATGGTAGAATTAAATCCACCTCACTAGCATGCCTTGCATGCGGAATTGTAAGCCCTTGTGGAGAGTGATGGCCTCAAACGTGAGAACCAAAACCATAAGTGCCTTGCACAATTTAGACTGGTAGGGATTCTGTGAGTTGATATTCCCTATTTTGTCAGTTCCCCAAAGCCGTGCTTCTTCTAAAATTGCCAAAGCACTTTGTTGTGCACAATGACAGTAATTTCCAAGTAAAGTGTAAACAGGGAAAAACAAGAAAATCTTAAACTTGGCTAACCTGGTCGTTGTGCTGTAACCAGTTGTCATGAAATTTGGAAGGAAAAACTCGTTCCAAGACGGCTTATAGAAATATATGTACAGACACCATTGTACATCCTATACACCTGTCTGGTACATAATGAAATAACATGCAATAGAAAATAACCTGCAAACATATCGCCAATTTTCGTGCTAATTTTGTATGCGCATAGCATAGGCCGATGTTAGAAGCTGGACACACCCCACGGGCACTGACTACTCAAAAGATTATCATTTTTTGTAATTATCCATTGATTTTTCACCTTGTAAATATTGGGGCTTACAGAAGTTTGCAGATTGTATCCCAGTTTTGATAGTTAGATGGAGTAGATGGTTGATTTGGAACTTGAGGGTTTGAGAATTGTAAGGTATATATACCACTTTTTGACCTTAATGAAAAAAACTTTTGTCATTTTTTTAAGACAAGTTTTGAAGTCTATGAGTGAGCGTACTATGTACGAGAGAGAGTGTGAGATTCATCTTGACACTACGTGTGCACCGGTGGTCGGAATCGAGTGCGGAGAAGTGCAGCATGTTGCCCCCGACGAGAGCTACGTGCCGATACCTACATTGTGCGTGTACGGTCCGGTTTTGCGAGCTCCTTCTACGAGCTTCATCTGGTGATTTGGTGAGCATACGTTGTTCAATTTTTCATTGTAGCATATCCACGCATTCACATTGAGTAGAGCTACACATTAGGCACTTTAGATTTTGGAAACAAAGACCTGTAAATTTTGGCCAGACATCCTCCGTGATTTTGCACCGGGTGTTTTGGGTTGGGGTTTTAGTTCATCGACCTTAGGGCAAGCAACCTATTGGTGTTAGTAGGGTATCCTTCAAGTTCTATGGTGTTTTGAGATTGTTTGATGGGTATTCGGCTCTAAACAGCGTTGTAGGAAGTTTCCTCTTATGCACTGTTGAAGGCTGTGACTTAGAAAATTGGTAGAGACCTCTGTAGGAATTAGTTAGGAGTCGGTCGAGTGTAGGTTGACACCTTATGGTTTCTTCCACGCGCTTGCGGGTCGAGCTGCGTCCTTAGCTGACAAATCTTGTTAGGTGAGTTCTCGTTGTGCTGACGTCCGTCGCGACGTACCCTTCTAACATTGGCACTGTGCCGGGGACGAAAACCTTATGTAGGTGACCAAGACTAGTCCTTGAGGATAGGGATTTTTGGCTTGCCAAGAGTCTCGTTTTACATTTAGACAGGATCAGAGGGTGGAGGAATCTCTAGGTCTTAGAGGGAGTTTAGAAAGCGTGTGTTTGGCCTAGATCCTTCGACTTAGGTAGACTACGATAGTTTTAGGTATTAGTTGTATTCTTGAGTAGGAGTTGGAGTGGTAGAAGCGGTGAGAGGAGAGCTTGAGAGTCCAGAGAGGCCAGAAAGCAACCAAACCACCATTATCACCATTTCACATGATGAGTAGGAGTAGAGTAAGTAGGACATCATGATTTAGGATCTAGAGCACTTCATGCATGTATACTTGCTTGGTAAAGTCATCACAAGTTTGTAAAAGAGGCAAAAAGATGCAAAAGTGTGTTTGAAAGCCTAAGTGAAGTCCAAAAGTTACTGCGAGTGTTTCTGATTGAGCTACAGAGCATCAGGAGCATTTCTGTCAGAAAAAAAATTAATTTCAAGCCAGGAGACATCCTACGCATAGAATGTCTACAGGCTAATCTGGTGGGAATTTTGGGATTTTGAGTTGACCAATGTGTTCAGAAGGTGCGGTTTACCCTAATTTCAATTGGAAAAGAGAAATTTGACCATATCTTGATAGGATAAGGCCAGATAGACTGAAATTGCCAGACATCCTACCCAAATTGTGCCAAAGCATTATTTTAAGACCAAAACCATAAGATGGCTGCATGAGCATGACTTGCATGATATATTGAGTGACTGAGAGGGGTTTCATCTCATTTGGGTGAGAAAATTGGGTTCAAAGCAGACTTTAGCACTTTTGACTGAAAAAGGCAAGAACAGCTAAAACTGGGGACTTTTGAAATCCAAACCAAAATCTAAGCATACCACTGGGTTGCTGACATCAAGGGGAAGTTGTGGGTTAATTCTGGGGTCAAACATGCCAAAAAGACATCCTACGTGTAGGATGTCTTCTATGTGATTTTACACTCCAAACCAAATTTTGAGCAAAGTGATCAGCGACTCAAGGGGAGCCTACGTTTTGAATTTGAAGCCATTCTGATGAAAAAATACATCCTACACGTAGGATGTCTAAAGCAAGAAATTGAAGCCATACACTGACTGGGGGCATAGCAAGGTGTTGCATAGCCTAAGGCAAGCCTCCTGGTCAATTTTGGTTCAAATTGGAGTTGATTAGACTGATCAAGATCAGCAACAGGCTGTCGGAACAGATTTCTGATCCATTGACCAGCTTACAGGTGTCCAAATCAAAAAGAAAAAACAGATGTGGACTCAGCACATCAAGGGGAATCCATAGTGCAAAAATCCAGGCAAAACAAAGCAGGAGACATCCTACGTGTAGGATATCTACTGGGGCCTACTGAAGAGAAAATTTGATTGGGCTTAGACAGTGAGATTCCATTTGGCTTAAGGGTTTCAGAACTTCTTTCAGAAGTAAATTTGGACCTTGTTTGTCTATTTGATGGAGCAAAGATTGAATTCAGACTTTTTCGCGTAAATTGACCACATCCGAGGGAAGTAGAGTTCCAGAATAGCAGACCTAATCTAGAACATTAACAATATATAAAATACAGTAGTGGTTGAGATTAACTCTCGAGCTATACCAATCATTACTAAGATAACCTCTAGCAGATAAATGCTTTGATTCGATTGCCGAAATTAAACGCTTGTGTACAGGTATATTCAGCAATAAAGCAAGAAGTTGTGCGGAGACTGATCATTTGCCAAGTGAGTGGTTGGATTTGTGATAAATTGCATTGATAAGTTTGATGAATTTAAGATCAGGAAGGTGGCAGGTGACCAAGGTAGCTTAGTGTCCACCGAGGAAAGTGTAACTCAGGCAAGGCTAGATCCACTAGCATCGATTATTGAGGAAGGTAGTGATATTGATACTTCGTCAGACAAATCTTTCTTCATGATGGGTAGTCAACACCCAGGAGGTTTCACCTATGACGGACCAATGCCACGAGGAAGCACCTCCCTAAATCCTTTGAATGATTCCAAGCTCACTCTGATCTTCTTAGAGGGAACAAACTCGAGGGGAGCCCTAGTCTATTCTGACTATCGAGGATGCAAGTGCATTTGTATCGAAAAGAGGCCAGCATAGAGATTGTAAATAATTCGAGTCTATGATGATGGAGATAGATTTCGAGACGAAAAGGGGAACCACTATCTAATAGTCGGTAACCCTGAAGATTACAACAGATATGGAGATAATGTGGCAAAAGCGAAAATGGTTTCAGAAGCTCAAGAACCGCCACCAAACATTGATCGGCCCGGAGCTATTTTTATGTATGATAAGAAAACAACCAGGGCTCCAACTTATAATGAGAACGTGGGAATCTACAAGCATGAGAGTGACGGTATAGTCGCATACTTTCGCAGCAAAGAACCATACTTAAAAGAATTGAGCAAAGACAAAGTTCTTTACTTATTCTCTTATGAAACTGCTATGGGGAAGGGTATAGTTTTTGTTGATAGATACGGGCGAGAATACCAACGTATTCTTCCAGAAGAGGTAGAAAAGGCAATAGGTCTAGGAGCATCAGCATATGCCACGAAGGAAGTGCCAAGAGCCACCTACACCCCAAGAAAGTCGACAAATCCCTTTTCTGAAGAGTATGACGCTACCTCACAATCTACCCTACCGCAGGAATTCAACAACCAAAACCAACTAGCAACTCAGCCTTTATTGCAGGCATGGCTTCGACAGAGTGCAACAATGGAGCAAGACCAAAACCGAGATGGTTATCAAGCCGCATGAGGACTAAGGGATTTGCAAGAACCACCACTCTATTCAAGGTATCAAGTGTTGAGAGAGAAAGAGAGAGCAAAGAAATAGAACCCCAAAGTGTGTAGAATACACACATGAGATGATGTATATATAGAGGGGACCTGGGTGCCATATATTGAGTAGCTTCACATATAAGCTCAACACCCCCGCTCAAATAAGGGTCCCTAACTGTGGATGAAAAAACCCTTGGGGGATAAAGGGAAAAACCCAAAGCTCTATATACACCCACCGTTATATTATAAAAATCATTGAATAGACAAATGTTCATGAGGAGCTACATCACTCCGTTTACAATGAATATTTTATGAGGAGCTACATCACTCCTTTTACAATGAATATTTTATGAGGAGCTACATCACTCCTTTTACAATGCATGTTTTATGAGGAGTTACATTACTCCTATCCTATCAAATACAATAATGAATACAAAGGTTCAATAAAGAGGTGTAAAGGCTATCAATTAGCTCATAATCGGAAGTGTCTCCATGAATCTGCTATATAGTTGAGAAGTTTTCAATTATAAGAAAAATCAAAAGCAAAAAGTAAAATTTTGTTTTTCAAATATATTCACAGTCCGTGAACGATAACCGAAAATCGGTGCAGAATTTAGAGAAACTTTCTTTTGCAAAGTTATAGACCACATCAATTTCGATGGCTCGATCATGCGAATAGTTTCTCATCGATTCCGATGCCTGCAACGGCTATTTTCTTTTGCAAAGTTGTAGACCACATCGATTCCGATCCCTCACGCGGGTAGTTTTTGCAAATCGTTTTCAATTAGTAGAAAAATCAAAACATAAAACGAAACTTGCTTTTCATGTATGTATGCAGTCCGCGAACGATAACTCAAAATAGGTGCAAAATTTGAAAAAACTTTCTTCTGCAAAGTTGTAGATCACTTCGATTCCCATCCCTCCATCAGGTAGTTTTTGCAAAATCATTTTCAATCATGAGAAAACTCAAAAACAGAAAGCGGAAGTTGATTTGCGGGTATGTACGCAGTCCGCGAGCGATAACTCAAAATCGGTGCAGAATTTCCTTTTGCAAAGCTGCAGACCACTTTGATTCCGGTCCCTCTTACGGGAAGTTTCTGCAAAATCATTTTCAATTAGCAAAGAAATAAAAAACAAAAAGAGAAAGTTGCTTTTCAGGTATGTACGCAGTCCGCGAACGATAACTCAAAATTGCTGCAGAATTTGAAAAAACTTCCTTTTGCAAAGTTGTAGACCACATCGATTCCAGTCCCTATGGTGGGTAGTTTCTGCAAAATTGTTTTCAATCAGCAGAGAAATAAAAAACAAAAAGCGAAAGTTGTTTTTCAGGTATGTACGTAGTCCGTGAACGAAGACTCAAAATTGGTGCAGAATTTGAAAAAACTTTCTTCTGCAAAGTTGTAGACAACATCAATTCTGGTCTCTGTGCTAGGTAGTTTCTGCAAAATTGTTTTCAATTAGCAAAGAAATCAAAAACAAAAACGTACTGCTCTGATACCATGTTGAAAGAGAAAGAGAGAGCACATAAATAGAACCCCAAAGTATGTAGAATACATACATGAGATGATGTATATATAGAGGGGACCTGGGTACCATATATAGAGAAGCCATATATTGAGTAGCTTCACATATAAGCTCAACACCCCCGCTCCAATAAGGGTCCCTAAGTGTGGATGAAAAAACCCTTGGGGGATCAAGGGAAAAACCCACAACTCTATATACACCCACCGTTATATTATAAAAATGATTGAATATACAAATGTTCATGAGGAGCTACATCACTCCTTTTACAATGAATATTTTATGAGGAGCTACCTCACTCCTTTTACAATGAATGTTTTATGAGGAGTTACATTACTCCTATCCTATCAAATACAATAATGAATACAAAGGTTCAATAAAGAGGTGTAAAGGCTATCGATTAGTTTGTAATCAGAAGTGTCTCCATGAATCTCCTATGTAGCTTGTCATCACTATCGTATCACCAAACATATCTTCATGTTGTCGTCATTATGACATCACCAAACATATCTTCATAAATCTTTTATTGTCACCAAGTTTGTCTTCATAAAATCAATTCTTTGATGAATTCTACATAGATCATAGACTCAAAAAAACATAGTCATGAAAATTATTAGCATCGTTAGTGAAATAATTTACGTTCACAATGTCATAAGAGATGGTTCGCGACGCCACTCTTTTGACAACATATATACGCACGAAAACATATGGTACATAGAGTATGAACGTAAAAGTACAAGATGCGTGATTACGTGATGCAAATGATATGTGTATATACTACATAAAACATCATTTATCAACGTAGTGATCAATGAATATTATCAAAGTATTAACAAAACATCATCATTGTATCAATAAAAATGAATAAATTATCATGGTATCAATGGAAAGCATCATGATATCACCGAAAATAATCATTGTATCAACGAAACAACATCATGGCATCACCGAGAACAACCATGGTATCAACGAAACAACATCATGGTATCACTGAGAATAACCATGGTATCAACGAAACAACATCATGGTATCACCAAGAATAACCATGGTATCAACGAAACAGCATCATGGTATCAACAAAAATCACCATGGAATTAACAAAATATCATCATGGAATCACCGAGAATAACCATGGTATCAACGAAACATCATCATGGTATCACCGAGAATAACCATGGTATCAACGAAATAGCATCATGGTATCAACAAAAATCACCATGGAATTAAGAAAATATCATCATGGAATCATCGAGAATAACCATGGTATCAACGAAACATCATCATGGCATCATCGAGAATAACCATGGTATTAATGAAATATCATCATGGTATCAACAAAAATCACCATGACAAAAGTACTAACAAAACATCATCATGGTACCATCAAAATCACTATGGTATCAACGAAAAATTATCAATAAAACGACGAAACTATATCTCTAAAAGAATAATTATACGAGAATCAATGAACGAGTATATCATATAACAAAAGATCATGTACCAACAATAGCTCGATAGAATTTGGACGATCATCAACTGCTCGACTGAATCGGAACGATATGTAACTAGCTTCTGCAGCAAAGTTACGTTAGTAACAAATCATTTTTAACCAGGAGAAAACTCAAAAACAAAAAGCGGAAGTTGCTTTTCGAGTATGTACGCAGTCCGCGAACGATAACTCAAAATCCGTGCAAAATTTGAAAAAACTTCCTTCTGCAAAGTTGTAGACCACATCGATTCCGATCTCTTAAATGACTAGTTTCTGCAAAATCGTTTTCAATTAGCAAAGAAAGCAAAAGTTGCTTTTTAGGTATGTGCGCAGTCTGCTAACGATAACTCAAAATCAGTACGGAATTTGGAAAAACTTTCTTCTGCAAAGTCGTAGACTACGTCAATTCCGGTCGTTTAGAAGGAAATTTTTTGGAAAATCGTTTTCAATTACCACAGAAATCAAAAACAAAAAGCAAAAGTTGATTTTCAGGTATGTACGCAGTCCGCGAACAATAACTCAAAATCGATATAGAATTTGAAAAAACTTCCTTTTGCAAATTTGTAGACCACAATGATTCCGGTATCTCAAGTGGGTAGTTTCTGCAAAATCGTTTTCAATTAGCAGAGAAATAAAAAAAAAACGTACTACTCTGATACCATGTTGAGAGAGAAAGAGAGAGCACAGAAATAGAACCCCAAAGTGTGTAGAATACACACATGCATGTGAAGCTACTCAATATATGGCTTCTCTATATATGGCACCCAGGTCCCCTCTATATATACATCATGTTGAGAGAGAAAGAGAGAACACAGAAATAGAACCCCAAAGTGTGTAGAATACACACATGAGATGATGTATATATAGAGGGGATCTAGGTGCCATATATAGAGAAGCCATATATTAAATTGCTTCACATATAATCTCAACATTGTTGAGCTTATATGTGAAGCTACTCAAAAAAAATATATATATATATATATATATTTTTTTTAAAGAACCCCAAAGTGTGTAGAATATACACATGAGATGATGTATATATAGAGGGGACCTGGGTGCCATATATAGAGAAGCCATATATTGAGTAGCTTCACATATAAGCTCAACAAAATATAATTGAGAATTTTTCAATTATGAGAAAAATCAAAAGCAAAAAGTAAAATTTTGCTTTTCAAACATATTCACAATCCAAGACGATAACCCAAAATCGGTGCAGAATTTAGAGAAACGTTCTTCTGCAAAGTTATAGACCACATTGATTACAATGACTTAAGAAAATAGTTTCTCATCAATTCCGATGCCTGCAATATCATGTGTGTATTCTACACACTTTGGGGTTCTATTTCTATGCTCTTTCTCTTTCAACGTGGTATCAGAGCAGTACGTTTTTGTCTTTGATTTCACTGCTAATTGAAAACAATTTTGCAAAAACTAGCCGCTGAAGAGATTGGAATCGATATGGTCTACAACTTTGCAGAAGGAAGTTTTTTCAAATTCTTCACCGATTTTGAGTTATCGTTCGTGGACTGCGTACATGCCTGAAAAGCATGTTTCGCTTTTTGTTTTTTATTTTCTTGCTAATAGAAAACGATTCTGCAAAAACTACTCTCGTAGGGAATCGGAATCGATGTGGTCTACAACTTTACAGAAGGAAGATTTTTGAAATTCTACACCGATTTTGAGTTATCGTTCGCGGACTTTGTACATACCTGAAAAGCAACTTCTGCTTTTGTTTTTTATTTCTCTGCTAATTGAAAACCATTTTGCAGAAACTATCCGCTAAAGAGATCGAATTCGATGTGGTCTACAACTTTGCAGAAGGAACTTTTTTTAAATTCTTCACCGATTTTCAGTTATCGTTCGCGGACTGCGTACATGCCTGAAAAGCATGTTCCGCTTTTTGTTTTTGATTTTTCTGCTAATTGAAAATGATTTTGCAAAAACTACTCGTCTAGGGGACCGAAATCAATGTGATCTACAACTTTGCAGATGGAAGTTTTTTCAAATTCTGCATCGATTTTGAGTTATCGTTCGCGGACTGCATACATACGTGAAACTAGCCGCTTCAGGCATCGGAATCGATGAGAAACTATTCGCTTGAGCCATTGGAATTGATGTGGTCTATAACTTTGCAGAAGAAAGTTTCTCTAAATTCTGCACCGATTTTGGGTTATCGTTCGCGGACTGTGAATATGTTTGAAAAGCAAAATTTTACTTTTTGCTTTAGATTTTTCTCATAATTGAAAACTTCTCAATTATAATTTTTCTTCATGAATCATATATTTGTTACTGACGTAACTTTGCTGCAGAAGCTAGTTACATATCGTTCCGATTCAGTCGAGTAGTTGATGATCATCCAAATTCTATCAAGCTACTGTTGGTACATGATCTTTTTTTATATGATATACTCGTTTCTTGATTCTCATATAATTATTCTTTTAGAGATATAGTTTCCTCGTTTTATTGATAATTTCTCGTTTATACCATAGTGATTTTGATGGTACCATGATGATATTTTGTTAGTACTTTGGTCATGGTGATTTTTGTTGATACCATGATGATATTTCATTGATACCATGGTTATTCTCGGTGATGCCATGATGATGTTTCGTTGATACCATGGTTATTCACGGCGATTCCATGATGATATTTTGGTAATTCCATGGTGATTTTTGTTGATACCATGATGCTGTTTCCTTGATACCATGGTTATTCTCGGTGATGCCATGATGTTGTTTCGTTGATACAATGATTATTTTCGGTGATATCATGATGCTTTTTGTTGATACCATGATGATTTATTCATTTTATTGATACAATGATGATGTTTTGTTAATACTTTGATGATATTAATTGATCACTACGTTGATAAATGTTGTTTTATGTAGTATATACACATATCATTTGCATCATGTAATCACGCATCTTGTACTTTTACGTTCATACTCTATGTACCATATGTTTTCTTGCGTATATATGTCATCAAAAGAGTGGCATCACGAACCATCTCTTATGGCATTGTGAACGTAAATTATTTCACTAACAATGCTAATAATTTTCATGACTATGTTTTTTTGAGTCTATGATCTATGTAGGATTCATCAAAGAATTGATTTTATGAAGACAAACTTGGTGACAATAAAATATTTATGAAGATATGTTTGGTGATGTCATATTGATGACAACATGAAAATATGTTTGGTGATACGATAGTGATGACAAGCTACATAGGAGATTTATGGAGACACTTCTGATTACAAGCTAATCGATAGCCTTTACACCTCTTTATTGAACCTTTGTATTCATTATTGTATTTGATAGGATAGGAGTAATGTAACTCCTCATAAAACATTCATTGTAAAAGGAGTGATGTAGCTCCTCATAAAATATTCATTGTAAAAGGAGTGATGTAGATCCTCATGAACATTTTTATATTCAATGATTTCTATAATATAACGGTGGGTGTATATAGAGCTGTGGGTTTTTCCCTTGATCCCCCAAGGGTTTTTCCATCCACAATTAGGGACCCTTATTTGAGCGGGGGTGTTGAGCTTATATGTAAAGCTACTCAATATATGGCTTCTCTATATATGGAACCCAGGTCCCCTCTATATATATATCATCTCATGTGTGTATTCTACACAATTTGGGGTTCTATTTCTGTGCTCTTTCTTTCTCTTTCAACATCAAGGAGAGAGTAATCCAAGGACTCAAGGGTCAATAGAGCCTAAACGGCCACCCTTAAAATGAGTTTGGAGAGATGAACCATCTCTGGTGAGAAATAGTAGAAATTATGGCTTAGGAGCACCACTGGGAGAGGAACGAGACTACTACAGAAGACCTAAGGAATATATCGATTAGGACATGAAGATCCAATGATGAGGTTTGTAGACCATCGTAGAATTTGACCTTCTCAAGTGCAAAAATGGATAAACAAGAAATACACAGTTAACACAGACCCAAGAGATCATGTAGCAGCCTTTGTGCGTGTAATTAGAGCCGAAGAGGTGTTAGACTTCCCTACCCAATTTGCAGGGTTTGGACTAACCCTAGAGGATGACGTTGCCACTTGGTTTGACTCTGTAGAGCATAGAGACTTTGAGTCTATGGAGGAAGTGTTTGACAAATTTATCCTGGAATTCTCACCAAGGGGAATAGCTCATAATACCATCTCACAAATCCATAAATTCAAATAGAAAGATAGGAAATCTGTACGAAAGGCAGCCCTAAGACTAAAAAGATATGTTAAGTTCTGTCCTATGGAAGAACTGCCAACTCAGTCCAGACTTCTGCTTATATTCATCCAAGGACTAAGGAATGCAGATCTCCAGAAAGACTTACATATAAAGAGGAGCACCACGTTGAATGAGTTGACCAAGGAGGCTCTTTACCTTGTGGACAATTGTGCGGTCTACAAAGGGGGGGAGTTCAAGGACCTTGACAACGATTCATCTTCACAACAAAGTGGAAGCAAGTCTTCTAAGACAGCACCGAAAGGAGAAGTAGCTGTAAACCAAGAGCAGCTTGTAGATGAAGTGCTAAGAAAGATTTACTTGTACAATAAACCCCAGGGTAAACAGCCCAAGTGATGTGCTATTGAAAAAAAATGGACAAACCATGGGACAGAGGAATGTTATCATAACAAGGGATATGTGAGAGAGAGACCTTACGCTCCCCAAGCTCCGGTAGCTTCTCCTCAAGTTCCACCAATGCCTAGGTATCAAGCAGGCAACCTACCAGGACCTGTAGGTGTAGAAATACCACAACCGGTGTTGGGGAAACAACCACCCCTACCAGGATTACGACCAGTCGGTATAATATACACACCAACTGTAACCGAATCAGAGAGGATAAGGATTTGATGCCTATTCATGCATATTATGAAGATCCCAACGGATATGCGGCAAACTCTGTCTGTTATCCACCGGAAGAACCCTCGACACCATAACCATGGAGCATGATAGGAAGTACAGGACCACCAACAGCTGCACAGGTAGCAGGAGAAGAAAGAAAGAGCTTAGATAAACAAACATTGTTGTTCATAGCCAACGGAGGCATGGGCAGAGAGATACATGCATACCAACAAAGAGGAGCTCAAGGAGCACCTCAAAAACCCAAGGGACCCTACTACAAGTGTGGTGGAGACCATTGGCTAAGAGACTGTCCTCATGATGAAATCATTAAAGTCAACGCATATTGCACCGAGTGTGGAGTTACTCATTTGATTCTCGATTGCCCTAAAAATCCGAGCAAAGGAGCAAAAACCACATTGAACATGCTGATAGATGTTTTTCGGCTTTCCATAATTTCCATAGTAAGCTACCTCACCCTATCAAATCACTTAAACACTGTGGCTATCCCTACCATTTCACTATACATAGGCGTGTGTGAGTTAGGGGACTTTCCTTATATTTTCTTCAAAACCCTCAATTAGCTAGTCACTGGGCTAGTTGAGTCAAAAAAAAATTAAAAACTTTAAAAAAGGTATATTATGGCCTCTTTGTGTGTAAATATTTCATTGTATATAAGGCCTAAATATAAGGATTTTTTATAATTATTTTGGTATTTATTTAAATATTTAAACTTATGTGTGTGTTATTTATGCTATGTACATTGACTCGCCATTACCACAACTTTTCTTACCATTTTGCATACTCTTTATTCCATAAAGAAATAATTTCATGCAAGCTTTTCTTATTTTTGGTGTAACTCCATCCCAACAAAAATCCAAAAAAACTAGTTTATTTATGTGTATATTTTTTCACTATTGTCATTTTTTCCTTCCTACATCTATTCTCTATTACTCTCGAAAAATATTCATCTTTTTATGGGAGACTTATAATGAGAGAGATTTATTTTGACCCCTTTATATTTTTTCAACCTATATTATTTATATTTGATTTCCTTATTTGTACTATTCATTTATATCATGATCTCAACAATATCTTCAATTATAGACCTACCAAATAAGGTCAAGCGTATGTGGCATACATGCCTGCACTATGGAGGGCTCACTCTTGGAGGCATTCAAAAGAATCATCCAAAGAAGGACCCCACAAGGACTTTGTGCAGTGGAAACCGACAGTCGGTTTTGCTGAATTTTAAAAGTCACTTGCTCTCCGAATTTGAAAAGGTGATACAAACAAACATTGTAGCTCGTGGGCTGAACTTTAACTCAAAATTTGTCCTATTTTTTTGAGCTACGAGCTGTGAGCTATGATTTTATTAGTGGACCCCAGTTTGCCCATTCCATGTAGCCACACTCCCTCTTCCACTTTATCATTTTCCTCTTTCACACACACTTCTCCACTCACTCGAACCCTTGGGTGCTGTCTGCGCAATCCAACCCCTTTGGTTAACATCTACGTAGTCAAACCCCTTGGTAAGACCCTTTGTAGAAATTGCTCAACTAGCAGGTAACAGTAACCAACATAGTTAACTGTGTAGATAATGATTGGAATCAACTTGAAAGGTTGAGTTTGTCCGCTACCGCGTGGTAGATTGCGGAATTCTTTCCTTGAAAGGCTAAGTGGGAGAGATCAAACTGTGATCCTCAATGCCTATGGGGTGATGTAGCAGTCATCCGCCGGGTTTTATCCCAAAACAATATGTCCATAGACACTCTGTAGTGCTATAGAGAGAGAGCAAGGAATGCACCCAAGTGAGCTTCCAAGCTCTGGTGGACAGCCATGCTATCTCAAGTGATTGCTGCATCTATACTTCCTTGTAGAGATTAACTGCTGTGAGTTGAAGATTTATCAAAAAATCAACTTGAGTGTCGCACTGAAAACATGTAGTGAAAAAATGACACTATAAACATCCTGAATGACAAGACTCTTGCTTGTCCATTAACATCGATGTATACTTCCCTGGGTAGATCTGTTCAATATTGAAAACAATCACCCAAAGAATGCCAATAGTTGGGTCTTACCCTTGGCCTGACAATGGCTCTTAGCCTGTGTGGCTCATAGCCCTTATGCAAATTAGTGTTCGATGGACGAACCGATGAAGAATAATGTGAGTAGCATCTTCAGACTAATTTGAGTAGCATCTTCGCCACGTGTTAGCTGAGAGTTAGAGCACCTTGGCTCAGGCTGACTCACGAGCAAAACACGTATCAAAAGCTTCTTAGAATATTTGCATTTTTTCCCGTAAATAGAGAGAGAACGAGAGAAGAAGAACATGCTAAGCTGAGGAACTTTCTGTAAGTGTTTAGAGTGTGTGTCCAAGTGGTGCGCTCTTACGCATCTTATGCCTGCCTTGTAGCATATCGTATAAGCATTCCACAATTTTCCGATATGAGTCGCTCATTGAGAGAGGTAACAGAAAAACACAACCACATCTTGATATACCTTACTTACAGGGGTCGTGATTGTATGGAAATGACTTAGCATTGGCACTTTGCCTGTGAAATAAGTGTTGTTGTATGTTGACAGCAACCCAAAAACAATCCAGAACGTATCTTGTCCTTGATAAAGTGTCTGGTGTGAGAGCGGAAGCGTGTTTCCTGTGGCGGTAGAATTGAATCCACCTAGCTAGCATGCTGTGCATACATAATTTTAAGCCCTTGGCAAAAGTGATGGCCTCAAACGTGAGAGACACAACCATAAGTGCCTTGCACATTCCTTATTTTGCCAGTTTTGTCAAACTTGTGTGCCACGGCCCTTGATAACAAGTCATTGGGCAGTTCCTTGGCACAAGGGAGAAGCCGTGCTTCATGTAAAATTGCCAAAGCACTTTTCTTTGCACAATGACAGTAATTGCCAAGTAAAGTGTAAACATGGAAAAATAATAAGAACATAAAATTGGCTAACTTGGTCGTTGCGGTCACCAGTTCACTCAAAAGTCCGTGGAACAAAACTCTCTTAAAATGGCTCCTAGCCATATCTGTTGCACGGATGGGAGATGTTGGAGCTCTTGGATGTAAATATACATCCCTTGTATCATATACGCTCGTCTGTCATGCAATGAAATAAGCTGGAAGCATTTTGCCAAATCCTTCCCAAATTTGTATGCTCATAGCATAAGCCGAACGTGGGAATTTTCCATGCAATATACCTGGCTTGAAGCCTTGCTTCGCGTAAAGAATGTTGTGATACTAGACAACGAATCCGGCTATTGAGACACAGATATCATGACAAACGGCATCGACCTTGTCGAGGGATTTCTACTCAAGTAAGCAGTCTTGTGTGGCAAACATCCTCTGTCCGCTTCGAGAAACAGTGACACGAAGTCGGCCATGCCGAGCAACATGCCCCCCCCCCCGCATCAAGTCGAGTAGTAGGATGTGCCAATCTCCTTGATAATCTAAAGCATCGCGAGTTTGCTATGCTTTTGCATCAAAGTCAACCGTTGAGAAGTCGTGCTTCGGAGCTACGTGGTTGGGAGTCAACCGTGCTTGATTCAAGTTTTCAAGCATAACTTTGGGCTTCTCAGTAAGTGCTCCTATTGCCCATGTTCCTCTTAATGCACCTCGCCATCCATACTTGATCCGTACGAAGTAATCAAGCCGTGTCGTGCTCACCCAAATGCGGTGACTTGGTGTGGTGCAAGAACCCTTTCCTACGGCCTATCATCAACTCCTCGGGTACCCTTAGTAGGGATGTCTTCTCGCACTGCATCACAACCACTTCCTTTTGCACATGCTGCATGAAACCGTCCATGAATCCCTATCCCTCCTTCCTCAAGGCCATGCAAAACTCCTCCACCATGGGGATCTTCACGAATGAGAGAGAGAGAGAGAGAGAGAGAGAGAGATAGAGAGAGAGAGAGAGAGAGACCATGCTGAGCCTTGCTCACCTTGCATGCTCCTCCATGCCCCCCTTCTCCCAGGTACCTTGGATAGGACGTTTGCAAGAGCATGCAGTCATGCATGACTGCATCGAGGCAAACCATGGAAGGACACAGCGTGGGATGGGCTGCCAGGGTTGGACGGCGCCCAACTGAAGACGGCCAAAAGCTTTTAAAAAAAAAGAAAAAAAAAAGAGAGAAAACTTGCAGGAGCCATGGCGGCTCTGCGCGGAGAGAGAAAGCCGGCTAACCCGACTTCTGCTGCGAGTTTGGGCTCGGCCCTGTGACGAACATGTTAAGTATCCAGCCTGATTTACCCTTGTAATTTTTTGTTGTAAAAGCGCACATTTGTAAGGCCCCCATTATGAGGAGAAGCCATCTTGCGTGAAGGAAAATCACTCACCGAAAACCAAAATTTTCACGAACAAGAATCAGGGGCAACTTTAAAGGCCTCGGGGACTAAGGCCCCCGAGACTTGTTTTTCGCCGAAATATTATGGCCGGACAATGGCCAGAAAGTGGTCGGAAAACAATCGGTCGGTTGGCCGGTGGCCGGTAGTCAATGGCCGATGGCCGGTGGTCGGAAGTCAATGGCCGGTGGTCGGAAGTCAATGGCCGGTGGCCGAATTCAAAAGCGGACTTGTCTTCTCAAGGGCGGCCACACATGGGCGGATTGGAGGGTCCGATTTGGACTTATTCGCACAAGGGCGGCTACACACGGCTGTCTCTCATAAGAGAGGGCAGCCCTTTTGGCCTATAAAAGGAGGCCATTTCTACACACATTTCATAGTGTGAAGTTGATGCAACAAAGTGAGTGTGAGGTGGTGAGAGTGAAGCAAGGCGGGAGCTCCATTAAGGGTATAATCCCTTTGTAAACTACTTCTTGTTTTGAAGTACTAAAGCCATTGAGTGGCTGCTTTCTCGTGGACGTAGCCCACATTGGGTGAACCACGTATATCGTGTGTACTCTCTCTCTCTCTCTCTCTCTCTCTCTCTCTACTCTATAATCTCGTGTATATAAATCTGTCTCTCTCCATTAAGTAATCTACTCAATTATCTATTTAGCTACGTCTTATTTCCTTACAACTAGTATCAGAGCAAGGTTTGCTCGTAGCTAAATTATCTCAAGGAAAGGATTCCTTGAATTGAGTGGGAGTTATGGCGGAGGAAGGGGAGCTCAAGATTGAGAAGTTCAACGGCAAAAACTACCAACATTGGAAGATGCAGATTGAAGACTATCTCGACCAGAAGGACCTCTATTTGCCACTAGGCGGTCTTGCGAAGAAGCCCGCAACAATGGCAGATGAAGCATGGATTGTCCTTGATCGAAAGGCACTAGGAACAATCCCGTTAAGCTTGGCGTCAACGGTGGCGTTCAATGTTTCGGAGATGAAGACCACGGAGGACTTGATGAAGTCACTTGACGACTTCTACGAGAAACCATCGGCATCCAATAAGGTATTTCTTATGAAGTGCTTGTTCAATCTAAAGATGGCACAGAATGGTTCAGTTGCAGAACACCTAAATGACTTTAACACAAACATAAGTCAACTTCGATCAGTGAAAATCAATTTCGATGACGAAGTGCGACCTCTCCTTTTACTATCATCTCTACCGGATAGTTGGGACAGCCTTGTGATGGCTGTAAGTAATTCTATCTCTGGCACAAATACTCTTAAGTTTGATGATGTTGTGGGTGTTCTCCTAAGCGAGGAAATGCGAAGGAGAAGCACAGGAGAATCATCAAGTGCTGCACTATTAGTGGAAACAAGAGGAAGGCTTAAGGAGAGGTTCAAAAACCAAAAGGGTCGTGATCGCTAAAGGCGGAGCAAGTCACGCACAAAGTCAGTTCTTGAATGTTGGAACTGCGGCAAGAAGGGCCACGTCAAGAAGGATTGTTGGTCCAAGAAGAAGAAGAAGGAGACAGAGTCTCAAAACAACAAGCCAACATCAGAGGCCAATGTGGCAGGTAAAGTAGAGCAAGATGCTCTAATTCTCTCATTAGACAATGTGTCTAATTCCTGGATAGTAGATTCCGGGGCTTCATTCCATGCGACACCACACAAGCAACATTTCCAAGACTACACCAAAGGTAATTTTGGGTATGTATACTTGGGAGATGATGAATCTTGTGAGATTGTCGGCAAAGGTACAGTTTCTGTCAAAACTGCTTAAAGATGTTAGGCATGTTCCTTCTCTTCGCAAAAATTTGATCTCTACAGGACAATTGGACGATGAAGGTCACAACATTTCATTCGGAAACAAACGGTGGAAGATCTCAAAGGGATCTTTGGTGGTTGCCAAGGGTGAAAAAGTCGGTACACTTTACTTGTGTACTGTTAGCACGCAACCTTCAGCTTGTGCAGCAACTACAGAAGTTGACAGTGCGGTGTGGCACTACCGACTTGGGCATATGAGTGCCAAAGAAATGCAAATCCTTCAAACAAAGAAGCTTCTACCAGGTTTGAAAGAAGTGGACTTAGAGTTCTGTGAAGATTGTGTTTATGGTAAACAAAAGAGGGTAAAATTTCAAAAATCAGGAAATGAAAGAAAAAATAAAAAACTTGAGTTGGTTCATTCTGATGTTTGGGGTCCTGCAAGTACACCATCACTTGGTGGCTCATTGTACTATGTAACATTCATAGACGATGCGAGTAGAAAAACATGGGTTTATGTCATGAAGAATAAATCCGATGTATTTTCCATATTTCAAAGGTGGAAAGCCTTTGTGGAGAATGAAACAGGTACCAAGGTTAAATGCCTCAGATCCGACAATGGAGGCGAATATTGCAGCCAAGCTTTTGAAAGCTTTTGTGCTAGCAATGGCATTCGCAGGCAAAGGACAACCACAAGGACACCTCAACAAAATGGGATTTCGGAAAGCATGAACAGGACAATCATGGAACGAGCACGAAGCATGCGGCTACATGCAGGCCTACCGCTTGATCTTTGGGCGGAAGCTGTAAGTACGTCTGTGTACTTAATCAATCGGTCACCCTCAACGGCATTGGATGGGGGAGTTCCAGAAGAGGCATGGACAGGTAAACCGGTGAATTATGCATTTCTCAAAGTGTTTGGGTGTGAGTCTTTCATGCACATAGAAAGAAGCTTAAGATCAAAGTTAGATGCAAAGTCCAAAAAGTGTTTCTTCATTGGCTATGGAGAAGGAGACTTTGGGTATCGCCTATGGAATCCTCAAGATGGTAAAATCTTAAGGAGTAGGGATGTAATTTTTAATGAACAAAATATGTACAAAGATTACTTGGAAAGAAAACAAACAAAAGAAACAGGTGATGAGTACATGGAGCTTGAGGACGGTGAAGACTCAAGGACTGCAAACGGTGACAATGTGCAACAACTTCAACCAAATGAGGAGCCTCAACCTATTCCCCGAATATCTACAAGAGCAAGTAGACCTCCAGAAAGGTTTGTTCCTTCCTTCAACCATCTCTTGATCTCAGATTCTGGAGAGCCGGAATCATATGAAGAAGCTATGCAACATGAATCCAAAGAAGAATGGACGAAGAGCATGCAAGTGGAGATGGACTCACTACATCGCAACCAAACATGGGAGTTGGTTGAGTTGCCTAAAGGTAAGCGGGCACTTCAAAACAAATGGGTGTACAAGCTAAAGGAAGAAGAAAATGGGAAGAAAAGGTACAAGTCTAGGCTTGTGGTAAAAGGTTTTTCTCAAAAGAAAGGTATTGACTTCAATAAAATATTTTCTCCTGTTGTAAAAATGAACTCAATTAGGCTTGTCTTAAGTCTTGTGGCTGCTCATGATCTAAATCTCAAGCAAATGGATGTAAATACGGCATTCCCTCACGGTGACTTAGAGGAGGAAATCTACATGCTTCAACCAAAGGGGTATGAAGTAAAAGGTAAGGAGAAAATGGTTTGCAGATTAAAGAAGAGCTTGTATGGTTTAAAGCAAGCATCAAGACAATGGTACTTGAAGTTTGATCGATGGATGTTGGATCATGGATTCACAAGATGCAACTCGGATCACTGCGTCTACACGGAGAATTTGGGAGATGGGAAATTCATCATCCTAATGTTGTATGTTGATGACATGTTGATTGCAAGTGCTAACATGCAGGACATCAAAGACCTAAAAGAGGAGCTATCCAAATATTTTTCAATGAAAGATTTAGGTGCTGCAAAGAGGATACTTGGTATGAAAATATCAAGGGATAGGACGAAGAAGACAATAAAGCTATCTCAAGAAGATTACATCAAGAAGGTACTAGAAAGGTTTGCAATGCAAAATGCAAAACCAGTTTCTACACCTTTGGCTGGTCATTTTAAACTAACAAAGGATATGTGTCCAAAGACACAAGAGGAGATAGCCTATATGTCTAAAGTTCCATATGCTGTAGCGGTAGGTTCTCTAATGTATGCTATGGTCTGGACAAGGCCAGACATTGCACATGCAGTGGGAGTTGTGAGTAGGTTCATGGACAACCCAGGTAAAGAGCATTGGCAAGCTGTGAAGTGGATACTTAGGTATCTAAAAGGGATAACAACAAATGCTTTGTATTTTGGAGGAACTGATATTTTTCTAGAAGGGTATGCTGATGCAAATATGGCAGGTGACAAAGATACTCGAAGGAGCACTACTTGCTATGTGTTCAAGGTTGGAGGCACAGCAGTAAGTTGGGCTTCAAAGCTGTAGAAAGTGGTTTCACTTTCTACCACGGAAGCAGAGTATGTAGCAATGATAGAGGCAAGCAAAGAAATTATGTGGCTTCACAGATTCTTAGAAGAGCTTGGATTCAAACAAGACAATTGTGTCTTGTACAGTGATAGCCAAAGCGCTATCCATCTTGCGAAGAACTTAGCCTTTCATTCAAGGACAAAGCACATTGAGGTGAGATATCACTTCATACGCACTCTTTTGGAAGAGGGACAACTAAAGCTAGGAAAGGTGCATACAAGTGAAAATCCTGCAGACATGTTTACAAAGGTGGTCAACAAGGAGAAGTTGAGCTTTTGCTCATCGTCAATCGGCATTCAAGGATAAGAAGCCAGAATGGAAAGCAGTCACAGGTTTGGTTTGGAGATCAGTCTCCAAGTGGGAGATTGTTAAGTATGGAGCCTGATTTACCCTTGTAATTTTTTGTGGTAAAATCGCACATTTGTAAGGCCCCCATTATGAGGAGAAGCCATCGTGCGTGAAGGAAAATCACTCACCGGAAACCAAAATTTTCACGAACAAGAATCAGGGGCAACTTTAAAGGCCTCTTTTTCGCCGGAATATTCCTTTTCGCCGGAATATTATGGCCGAACGGTGGCCAGAAAGTGGTCGGAAACAATCGATCGGTTGGCCGGTGGCCGGTAGTCAATGGCCGATGGCCGGTGGTCGGAAGTCAATGGCCGGTGGTCGGAAGTCAATGGCCGGTGGCCGAATTCAAAAGCAGACTTGTCTTCTCAAGGGCGGCCACACATGGGCGAATTGGAGGGTCCGATTTGGACTTATTCGCACAAGGGCGGCTACACATGGTTGTCTCTCATAAGAGAGGGCTGCCCTTTTGGCCTATAAAAGGAGGCCATTTCTACACACATTTCATAGTGTGAAGTTGATGCAACAAAGTGAGTGTGAGGTGGTGAGAGTGAAGCAAGGCGGGAGCTCCATTAAGGGTATAATCCCTTTGTAAACTACTTCTTGTTTTGAAGTACTAAAGCCATTGAGTGGCTGCTTTCCCGTGGACATAGCCCACATTGGGTGAACCACGTATATCGTGTGTACTCTCTCTCTCTCGCTCTCTACTCTATAATCTCGTGTATATAAATCTATCTCTCTCCATTAAGTAATCTACTCAATTATCTATTTAGCTACGTCTCATTTCCTTACAGAACATTGGTCTCCTCCGCCTTGCGCTCCCATCGACTGCACCTGCGAGCGGTTTGGGGGAGGTTAAGCTTTGCTCCCTCCCCGCCGCAAGCGGCCTTACACATGGGATTTCCCTGTCAAGCGGTCCCGAGTACCCTTCCTCTATACAAGGGGCCATGCACGCCCTGCATCATGTCGAAAAAGGTCTCCTCAAGGTTCTCCAAAGAGAGAGAGAAAGAGAGAGAAGAGAGAGACACCATGCATCCCTCCTCCATAGCTCCTTGCTTCGCCCTTCTCTCCACCTTGCTCTAATACCACTGTAAGAACCCTAGGAGCTAGAGACCTGGATCCTCCACCCAACCGCCCATACTTATAGGCTCTTAGCCCTAGGATCCCTTGTCCACACTGCTAGCTGGCCCGTGGCCGGGGTCCGTGACCCCCCTTTAGGGTAGGGCCTATCCCGTAGGACCCGTGTCCTGACAGCAACATGACTCTATGGAGAATGAAGACCTTGAAGGTAACCTTGATCTTATGGAATGTTCTGAGAGTGTATCTTGTCTAAAAGAAGAAGATGAAATCATAGGTGGGGAGATCATAGACCACATTGATCATAAAGAGATGATTGTGTACATGGAATGCCAACTCCAAAACAAAGTAGAAGAGTGTGAGTTGAATCCATGTGAGGATAATCTTGAATAAGTGTTTGAGTGTGTTGAAAAGCATTGGTATGACCCATATATATTAACCATGGAGGAACCTATCATGCAAGAAGCCAAAGTTTTCACAAAATCAAACAGTAATCCATCAACCTTGGAGGTGGTACAATGTGAGGAGTTACAACCTTGCCAAAGGGGATGAAGAACATGGGAGAGTAGTAAAAAATAAAATCATAAAAGGAAACTGTCAGAAGGGTATCATTCTCTCCAATTGTGTTTTAGTGGGTGGCTCTTCATTCATGGGACAATCTCTTAGCAAGAAAATCCAAAATTTTGAAGCCCCAATCATCTTCACATTGGGTTTCACCTCTTCAAATTCAACTTCTCTTCTCTTCACATATACCTTTCATCGGGGGCACCATACCTTCTTAAGTGGAAGAGGACATGAATACTTTGTGATGAACGGATGTTTCAAAACCTTCTTAATTTGGTACTTTGGTGTATGGAGGTCGCACATTGTGATGATTCTAGTCTTCATCATAGATGAAAAACTTTTTCATTGCTACATGTGGATATTTCATCAATCAGTACCAAAATCTATTCTCTTCCATTGTGTTGGAAGCAATAGAAACCTTCATCTATTATCTATTTATGTGGTAAACTATTTGCAATATCTTCCAATAGCAGCTGGAAGCATGGATCAAGCTTTCCTAAATCATGAAGGTCATAGAATTTTTGACTTGATGAGCCTACCTAGGTTGAACGAATTTTTATGAGCTACAGTTCAGGAATTTGCTCATACAAGCTCTTGAAGATCGTAGCAGATACATCAATTTTACACAAGAGGAAGAGCAACCAATCTATCACACAATTTTAAATAACACACACCTAAGTTTAAATATTTAAATAACACCAACCATTACCACAATTTTTCTTACCATTTTGCATACTCTTTATTCCATAAAGAAATAATTTCATGCAAGCTTCTCTTATTTTTGCTGTAACTCCATCCCAACAAAAATCCAAAAAAACTAGTTTATTTATGTATATATTTTTTCACTATTGTCATTTTTTCCTTCCTACATCTATTCTCTATTAATCTCATAAATTAGAACACCAAAAATATTCATCTTTTTATGGGAGACTTATAATGAGAGAGATTTATTTTGATCCCTTTATATTTTTTCCACCTATATTAGATTCCTCAATATTTGATTTCCTTAGTTGTACTATTCATTTATATCAGGATCTCAATAATATCTTCAATTATAGACCTACCAAATAAGATCAAAGGTATGTGGCATACATGCATGCACTATGGAGGGCTCACTCTTGGAGGCATTCAAAAGATTCATCCAAAGAAGGACCCCACAAGGACTTTGTGGAGTGGAAAAAGACAGTCGGTTTTGCTGAATTTTTAAAGGTCACTTGCTCTCCGAATTTGAAAAGGTGATACAAACAAAAGTTGTAGCTCGTGTGCTGAATTTTTTCAATTTTTTTTGAGCTACGAGATGTGAGCTATGATTTTATTAGTGGACCCCAGTTTGTCCATTCTATGCAGCCACACTCCCTCTTCCACTTTATCATTTTCCTCTTTCACACACACTTATCCACTCATCATCCCCACCTCTCTCACCACTCCTCTCTGCACCCTACTCACCTTCTTCTCAACCTTGAAGAATAAGAGAAACCATGGAGAGCTAGTCTCCTACACACACTTCCATTCCAAAATTGACTATGTAGTTTCATTTTTCCTCTTCCATATTACCCATATCTAGCAAAAAACCACAAAAATCAGCCTCTTCTCTTGAAAGACAACACCATGTTGATTGATTACTCATATTCAATTACATTGGCTCCCAACGAAGATCAAGAGTGGAGAAAAAACATACCGTCAAAGCTAATGGACCGTTAACAAGCGTCAAAATTGACCCTACTCAAGACACTTGGGGCATCAACATTGTAAGAAATCCATGTTTTCTTACCTATTAAGAGTTTTTTCTTCCTTATTTGTATCCTACATGGATACTCCCATTGTAAATATCCAATTCCATTTGTAAATCAATAAAAATACTAACTCTACTAATTTACTAACACTAACCTAGTATGAAAAGTCCTATCACCTCCACTTCTCCCCTCTATCTTTTCTTCATCTATCCCCACCAACTTCTTGATAATTCCAAGCAAAAGAAATTAGATAAGTGCTGAAAATCTAACCCAACCATGGTTAGAGGAGTAACCCTAGCCCTCAAAATTGCTATAAAAGGAGGGTGTAGCTAGTAGAAATGGGGGAGCCATAAGCAAGAGCACTATGCTATAGCTTGAGAAGCCAAGCTCAACCTCTCTAGAAGGAGCTCTAGAAGTGGAAGCCCATTGTCTTATGCATATGCATGTGTTGTATTAGGGGTGATTACCAAGGGATCTCTATGACATTGTAAGAGAGAGTGATCATTCAATTGAGAGTAGGAAATCTATCATTTCTCCTACTAGTGTAAGCCCAACATTTTCTGAATCAAGGAGGGTGGATTTGGACTAAGCTTGGATACTTTGTTTCTATCCCAACATGAAGTAATGGACAGAAATGATGTGTAAGTGTCTTGGTGTTTTCTTTAAGTTCTTGATAGCTTGTCTCTGGGTGTTGTCATCTAGACATAAATCCCACATATAGTAAGAGGGCGACAGGGTGGAGTGAACTCCCCTGGCCTTAAGACAGTGATTGGGGTGGATTTCTTGTAATTTGTTGTGGTGTAATTTACTTAAGCTATGTTTAACAAATACTAATCTCACTTTGATTGGTCATGACAGATTTGTAAGAAGGTATTAATGCAACAAGCACCCCCTCCCCCTTCTCTCTCTTTCTTACATATATACTTGTGTTTGCTTGATCACTGCCGATACATTTCAAAGTAGCCCGAGCACTCTCTCTCTCTCTCTCTCTCTCTCTCTCTCTCTCTCTCTCTCTCTCTCTCTCTCTCTCTCTCTCTCTCTCTCTCTCTCTCTCTCTCTCTCTCTCTCTCTAAGCATCCTAGTTCGCATCCAAAACTAGGTGGTGTCCCAAATTTGTGTAGGGTTAGGTTGCGGGTTTGTGTGTCTGTTTGTTGTTTTTTTCCAACCCCAACCCAATTGAGCAGCCTGGGAGCCTAGAAGAGTGCTTAGAGGACACTCTTCTTGTTGCCCGTCCCGGACCACCTAAATGCTAGAAACAGTACCTTCCAGTGGAGGGTCGGAAAATGAAACAATCATACATATTCACGTGGTAACAGGAGCCCAATCTCAAAGAATGACGAACGAACCCATAGTTGAAGAGCAAAAAACCGATGCCCAAAGTTCAGAAACAAAAAATCAGAGAAGCACTTGGAAAGCTAGAAAGGCGCGTATGAAAGCCAGGAAAGAACGAGAGCAAACTTCTCTATCCGAAGAGTTGAAAGATACAAAGGATAGATTAGAGTTGATACATACAAAGGATAGATTAGAGCAGTTAGAGGATCTAGCTAGCTTAATCTCACACACCACGGCAACCATAGAACCCAAGGAAATAGCAGAGCCCAAAAGTGCAAGATTAGGAGGATATGTACTGGCAGACAAGGTAAATGAGCAGTTGGATGCGCTTCTAAAAACTTATGAATCCAGACTCAAAAAGAACCAAACCCAAGAGCAAAGGTGGATGAATTATCCATATGCAGAAATAGAAAAAGAAAGGTTGGAATTGTGTAAAAAGATGATCAAAATAACTCAATCATTGATGGAAGACGCGTTGGGTAAACCTGCAAATTTGCATGAAGCAATAGCTCCAACCCCTATCCAATCAACTTTAGAGGAACAAGTAGAAACAAAGGAATGACTCACTAATGCCTATGAGTCCAGAGGACAGCCTATCATAGTGTCAAATACAACAGATGAGGCAAGTGACGGGTTCCAGCCTAAAACATTGACAGAAATGGGTAAGGACTGTAACGGTCTAGATGATATGTGGAAGAAAATCCGTGAGGCCAACGAGGCTAATAGGATGAGTAACCACATGAATAGCACGAGAAAAGAGAAGAATGTAATCTTACCTCCTATTGAAGAATTTGAGACAAGGTCACAAATGAACTTTGAGATACATTCACAAGGGGGAGACCAAGGATCAATTAGTTCGGGGCACAGCCAACCAGACTCGCTGAAAACTTTACCCTCTTACCTAGGAAAGTATGAAGCCAAGTTTGAAGTGAGAGCAATCCCATCTCAAAGACTTTCTTCTAACAAAGTGATGGATTCACAAGGATTGATTGAGTTATTGTCCACCCTGGTGGCATGCACAATCACATTAGCAGAACTCCTCAGGTTACGACCAAACATGTAGACCACAGTAGGTAAATGCCTAGAAAAATTTGGAGTGAAAGACCCCACCTTGAGGCTACATGAAGGGATCAGAGAGTTGGAAAGGCTCAACTAAACACTAGGCCAGTACCATTAAACAAGGTTGGAGAGTATTTGGAGGGAGAAGATGGAAACACCACGCTACCAGTAGAATTCCAAGGAGTAGTTTCCAAAGCTATTCTTGACAGTGGAGAAGGAGTTGCTATCGTCACCAAGGAAATTTGGAAAAAATGGGAAAAACCAACTTTAAGAGCTACTTGCAATTGGCAGACGGGTTCATGGAGAAGCCTCTAGGACATTTAGAAAAGGTGATTGTCAGTTCGTGTGGAATCGAGTATGAGCATACATTTGCGATAGTCGATTTCGACAGAAAAGAAAAATTATGAGATCATCTTGGGAAGACCATTCATGCGACAATTGAATATTGTCCAAGATTGGGGTTATGACCACATATACCTCAGACATGGCAAGATGACAACTAAAATACACCTGAAAGACCATAGTTACAAAGATGTGAACGAAACACCTGTGGAAGAGTTTGATTCAGCTACAGTAGCAGGATCAGAACTCCCAGCATGGTTAGGGCAACAAAAAGAGCTATGGATGTTTGGAGCTTCACATTTTGAAGCTTAAGAAGAGAGGAATGCGTCTTAGAAAGAGCGATAGAGGACAAGGAGTATATTCCGGAACCTTTCCTTAAAGATGCCTTGGAACCTCTAGAATGGGAACACATACTAGCAACATTGGATATCTGTACCATTACAGATAGTCCAACAACAAAATTTTGCGATAAGGACGGCTATGATGTGCTACCCTACTACATGGTAAGCATTATACCAGGAGAAGATAAGACGATAGAACCACTAGGACAAGAAAAGTTTTATAACTCCTCTGAACATCTGGAAGTAAATGATGATGCAGATAATGAGTGTTCAGACACCTCAAGTGAGCGTGGAAGGAAAACCGAGAATATCAAGTTTTATGATTTTTCTAATCAGCACCCTAGACGCCAACAGCGCTATAGGAGGAAACGAGCAGGAAACAAAACAAGAAAGAACCTGATGCCCAGGATAAAAGGTAAAACTCACTATTTGATGCTTGTAAAAGCAGACGATTGTGCAAAATATCAAATATCAGGAAGGTTCTCGAAAGATCGAAGGAAAAGAACGCAAGAGGAAATAAAACAAGAACAAAAATCTAAAATAGAAACAAAATCACAAAAAACTCAAAAATAAAAAAAAGAAACAAAAAAGACCAAGAGTGGACCAAACTGGAGCGTAAACAGAAATACCAAGAACTGAAACGGTCTTTACGTGAGATATGGACTACTGAAGAAGATAGTGATGTTAAAGGGGAGTCAGAAAAGGGGAACATGAATGTACCATCACACTATCGAAAATTTATCATCCAGGACAGAAAAATCATCATGACACCACCAGTCAAGGAAAGAACCAACCAAGAATGTTACGATGGGCCTCAAAATGCAAAAAGAATAGACCTTGTGAAACCAGGTGAAAAGCCTCAGCCGATCTATAGCAAACGATTTAGAGCCCGAAGAAGAAGAACAGCTAAAACAACTTCTAAAGAAATATAAAGATGTGTTTGCATGGTCCTATAAAGACCTCAAAGGAGTTGATCCATCGATATGCCAACATACAATTCTTTTGAAATTGGACGCAAAACCTAGCAAACAACGTCCTTATACATATAATGATACATTTGCTAAACGAATCAAAGAGAAGATTGATAAGATGATGGAAGCTGAATGCAAAACCTAGCAAACAACGTTCTTATACATATAATGATACATTTGCTAAACAAATCAAAGAGGAGATTGATAAGCTGATGGAAGCTGAATTCATCTATGAAATTGAACATACACATTGGGTGTCACCCATTGTGGTAGTTCCCAAAAAGAACGAAAAACTGCGAGTGTGTGTAAACCTCAAAAAGGTAAATGCAGCCACCATAAGGGATAATTATCCCTTGCCAATCACAGAACATGTACTTGAGCGGGTGACCGGAAAACAGTCATATTCTTTTCTGGATGGGTTTTCAAGATACAACCAACTGGCAATTGCAAGGGAGGATCAACACAAAATAGCGTTTGCCACAGAATGGGGAATTTATGCGTATCGAGTTATGCCGTTTGGCTTAACTAATGCCCTGGCTACTTTCCAAAGGTCAATGACGCACGCGTTCAAAGAATACCTAAGAATATTCTTAGAAATATACATGGATGATCTTTTGTGTACACTCTCTTCTACGAGAGGAACATATTGATCATTTGCAAAAGGTATTTGAAAAATGCAAGACATATCGAATTTGTCTTAACCCGGAAAAGTGTATCTTTATGGTTAAGCAAGGCCGCATCTTAGGACACATTGTCTCAAGAAATGGCATAACCACAAACCTAGACAAAGTCAAAGTCATTGTAGACCTACCCAGGCCCACTATACATTGTCTCTAGAAAATGGCATAACCACTGACCTGGACAAAGTCAAAGTCATTGTAGACCTACCCAGGCCCATTAATGCGAAAGAAGTACAATCCTTCATGGGACACTGCGGATATTATCGAAGATTCATATACATGTATGCAGTCATTGCACAACCTCTGTATCGTTTGCTAGTCAATTTCGATTGGACCGAGGAGTGTGAAACTTCATCCAAAAGCTGAAGGAAAACCTTATATCAGCACCCGTACTTAAAGCACCGGATTGGGAAAAGATATTCCATGTTCACATTGATGCTTCTGCATATGCAATCGGGAGTATTCTGGCTCAACCTAGAGACGGCATAATGGATTTTCCAGTTTGTTATGCAAGCCGACACCTCAACAGTGCGGAAAAGAACTACACAAACACCGAACGAGAAGGATTATGAATGATCTATGTGGTGAAGAAATTTCAGCATATTTGCTCGCAAACAAATTTTTGTTCTTTACACATCATCGAGCTCTTTTATATTTGGTAAAAAAACCATGCAATACAGGGAGAACTGTACGTTGGTTTATTATATTGCTAGAGTTTGATTTCACAGTGGTAATCAAAAAGGATAAAACCCATCTACGAGCGGATAATCTTTCAAGGATACACAACGGGGAAGCTCAAGGAGTAGATGATGAAATACCAGATGCTTATCTTTTCAATGTTGAAATGATACCCAAATGGTCATAGTAAATTTTTAGCATTCTTTCCTTTGGAAGTAGGTTTGATAATACGGAGTACATATCCAAACAACAAAAAATTCGATAAACAAAAAACTTCCAGTTGATAGCAGGACGGTTGTATCATCTAGGATCGGACCAAATCCTACGATTATGTATAAATTCGAAAGAATTCGAGTGCTACCTTGAAGAAGCACATGTCTAGGATTGTGCATTTCATTGTTCGACACTGAAAACACACCAGAGATTGAAACAGTTAGGGGTTTATTGGCCAACTATGTATGTGGACACACATTCTTATGTTACCAATTGTACTATATGTAATGCCAAACGACCAGTGGATCATGCGACATTCTTTCAGGTAAACATTGCACCTGCATGGAGTCAATATATCATTGATTTCTTAACCACCGGGACGTTTCCTGAGAACATCACAAGAGCACGGAAAAGGGCTATAGAGCTAAAAGCTTGTGACTTTCAGTTAATTGGGAACCAACTCTATAAGCAAGGAAAGGACAATCAACTTAGAATCTGTGCAAGTGAAAGAGAATACCTGTTGATTCTAGAACATGCACATAGCGGAATAAGTGGAGACCATTTTTCAAGCGATAAGACGGTAAAAATTGTCTTAACCGCAGGTATATGGTGGCCTACATTGCACATTGATGCTGAAGAGTTTGTAAAGCGTTGTGACGCATGTCAGCGCACCAAGGTGCTGATAAAAAGAAATGAGATGCCACTACGGCCAATGATGGGAGCAACAGCATTTGCAAAATGAGGCATTGATTTTGTGGGACCTATCTCACCCCCTGCATATTGCACCCATACCCAATATATCATTGTGGCTACGGACTATCTCACAAAATGGATGGAAGCCAAGGCAACGCAAAAAGCAGATGCACGAACTAGTGCACAATTTTTGTATGAGAATGTTTTTGTACGATATGATTTACCAATAGAAATTGTCACTGATCGTGGGACACATTTTCTTAATGAAGTCATTGAATATCTGCTAGCGAAATTCATGGTCATACATAGGAAATCTGCTCCATACCATCCACAGGCAAATGGACAAGCTAAGGCCACAAATAAAACACTATGCACGGTTCTCACTAAAATAGTGTCAGAGTCAAGAACAGATTGGGATCAATAGCTTCACTCAACACTATGGGCATACAGGGTAGCTTACAAAGCATCGAAAGGAACAAGACCGTACAACATGGTGTTTGGCCTAAATGCTATACTACCCATAGAGTTTTTAATTCCAACTCTACAAGTAGCGAAATGCTTAGAATGGACAGGGCATGAGCTCTCTTCAAGAATAGATTATCTTGAAAAGCTAGATGAACTCCGCTTGAGAGTTGTAGCTTCAATCTGTGCTAAAAAGAGAAGACAAAATGAGTTTTTTGACAAGCATGTGCACACCAAGGAGTTCAAAACAGGTGATTACGTACTTGTTTATACTTTGAAGCAGCATGCCAGGAAACTTAAAAAGCGAGGGATAGGACCCTTTGTGATTAGTCATCGATCACAAAGCGGAGCTGTCAAGCTTGCTACATTAGTAGGTGAAGAAATGCCGAACTAGATTAGTGGATGTCGAGACTGAAGAAATATCATGTACCACTCACACAGGAGATGCTCCAACAAATCCATCAAGGAAAACAACGAATGAAGGAAAAACAGAGAGTATGAGAGGAAGCTCAAGCAGAAGCACAAGAATGCATTGCAAAACGAAGACTTCTGCGACAACAACAACAAAGTGGATCACCATTAAAAATAAATTCCATTCGACTAACGAAGTTGGACGAAGACACAAGGGAGCCAATATTTGCAGTCAAAGTGGGTAGCAATCAAGTTGAATCGACGGCGTTGCTTGATTTTGGCGCTCAAGAAAATTTGATCTCTTACAGATTATACCAACAACTCAAATCCACAGGTCAACTTCATCCTACTCCTCAAGTGCTGGAAAGTAGTACATCACACTCGTTGAAAACATTGGGCTGGACTATATTGTATGTACAAATACATCAATATATTTACCCACACAAATTCTATGTGGTGGAGGATGAAAGCACACAACCATGCATAAATTAGGGCCACACTAATTGGCCACACTAATTGGCCAAGCATTAGCACAAATTTTTCAACCTATGCACGGCCCATACTCCAAGGTGATACCTTGTCGTCCGGGAGGACTCCGGCTAGGAGGGGGGGAGGCATTCTCAAATGCGGAACCAATAGCAGAAAGAGCAGAAAAGGGCATGATTTTTGACTATTTTAAGGGTTGTTGTTTGATTGTGAATTTTTTTGGACTTACCCAAGCATATATGCCCTTATACAACATGTATCTATAGGTATAGGGGGCCAAACGCCAAATCAAGCCCCTAGGTGTGTGTATATAAGTAGAAATAGACATTTTTTGGGCAAAATATTGGTAAAACGAAGAAGTCCGGCCATAAAAATTGCATGTGAGTGTATATGATGTTTTGCGGAAATGTTTGTGATTTATTATGATTTTTTGGGGATTTTCTGGGTTTGATTTTCTATTTTCCTTTTAATTTTGCTAATTTTTGGTAGAAAAACTTCAAAAATACAATTAGCAGGTGAAAAACGATTGTAATGAAAAACAAAAAATATGGGGATGATGAGTGACTATAGGAAAACCTATGGGGTGCAATTATGAGACTGGAGCGGAAAGCGTGTTTTGGCCAGGTTTTGACCGAAATGCCAAATTTCTAGTAAACAGAGCAAATGGAGTTATCAAGAAATTTTTGAGCCTAAACCACATCTGTTTTAGCTCATTTTCACTATTGACCTTTTGGAGAGAGGTTCTGCCACGTAGAGCGGATGGACCTTCCAACAGCTTCTACGACGCGCACGACTACCCGAAGGGCTTCCGACATGAGAGGTAGGCTCACCACCTTGAGCTTTTCGCGCATGTTTGTCATTTTGTTCACACACAAGGGTTGCGGTAGAGACCTACAAGTAGAGGCGGCGACCTAATGGCTAACCCAAAAGCAACGAGACTTCATCGGAAGCTTACCCTAGCATAGGAGACCAGTCTTGGATGTCCAAAGACAGTAGAAAACCATCAGGAAAAACCCTAATTCCTAGTATCCCGCAAGAGACCACCAAATGGGGAATCGGCGAAAAGGCGCCCAAATGCTACCAAAATTCATGGGTAGGAGCATCTCGACATGCTCGACAAGTCTATGTGACCCAAATGACCAAAACGTTACCCAAAGCGGCACTAAACTTCAGAAACGGCATCAGACACACAAAGCGTCAAATAGCTCTCGCGGCCAAACCGCATGCCCGTTTGCCACCAACTTCACTAGCGGCTTTCCCAGACCATCAACAACCAAGTCCTATGGTGGTAGACCACCACAAATCATCGAAGATATGTAAACGCAACCACGGGTGCTTCTAGAGCGACAAATTGCCAAATGAAGCTCCGATGAAGCCAAAGTCGACAAAAACCATACGGCAAGGATCCCCAAGGGATCGGGAAGCTATGGAGACCAACATCAAGAAATTTCATCACCAAAAAGAACTCCTTTAGTGTGGCTAGAGTAACCGATCTGCAAGGCAGGCCAGAAACAGAAATAATCATCACCGAGCAAGTGGTAGCTGATGCACTAGACCTCTCCAACAAGGGGGAAAGTGTAACTAAAAGAAGAGATGATGTCAAGGTGTACACTGAGAAGAAAGGTAACTACACTTTTGAAGATATTGACAACCCAAAAGTGGCAATCATGAGTCAGTTGTACAACCAATACTTCCATATGTGTATGAAGAAGGCCCGCCTATACATGACAACCTAGTGAAGATGGGTAACAAGAAGCCAACGTATATTCTGCCAGGAGAACTAATCACTAAGGTGATTTATGGGGCATTGCACGCAAAAGGAAGATGTCCTGAACGCCCGTCATAGAACGACTAGCTGAGGCTCAAAGAAGACAAAGAAGACGAGCCACAAAGAGCACCAAGGGTTGCTACAAGATTGAAAAGACGGCTAGAGCCTATTCAAGAAGAGCAGCCAGAGCAAAAGAAAGGAAAGACAGAATTCGCCCAAGTGCCGGAAAAAGAGACAAAGTCACAAAAAGCGGCAAGACTAGAGCGGCTGATGGAGAGCTTCAGAGCAGAAAGGGCCCTTAAAGGTGATTTGAGTGAACTCTGAAAGCCATCTCTAGAAGCAATGTCACGATCATCCCAAAGGGTGCACAGGGATAGATTTGAAGATTACATTAAAAATTTTGAGATTCTTGATGCCGCATCAGAAAATATCTCCGCATGTACCTTTTACAAGAGAGGAAGTGGAGCAGGTACGATAGAAACTGCTAGACGAGGAAGAGAGCCAAGAGAGAGAAAGAAAAACAAAGGCAGACTGAGATCTAAAGAAAAAGCCTACATCTCTACCAGCCAACCCACCGCCCTCACCACCACCCTCACCACCTCCTTGTAGCCCTCCACAAGAAGATGAAGAGGAGGAAGACAAACCAGAAGAACAAGAAGAGCCCAAGCAAGAGCAGAGCCAGGAGCCGGAACCAAAGGAAGAGGCTAAGCCTCGAAGTGGGAAACAAGAGCCAAATGATTCATATAACACATTTTTGAACCTGCTAGCTGCAGGATACACCAAAGAAGAAGCTGCCACAGTCGCATTTGACTTGGCAAGCACAGGGCCTAAGGAAGAAATGCAAAGCATTAGGCTAGTAGAACTAAAAGAGATGGCCACAGATACAGTGGACCTTCACCCGCCCTCCGATGATTGGGATGTGGTGATGACGAAATTAACTGGGTTAAGAGTGCAGTCCATGGACTCAGAAAGTGAGATGGTAGCTCTCAAGGCCACTGAAGTGAAGATAAAACTGGAAGTAGGCTCTTTATAAGGACAAAGTCAAAGGCAAAAAGAAAGAGAAGCGGGGCTACAGGCCAGTCTAGCAAGGGCATTGCAAAGATGCCAGGAAATGCAAAAGGAAAATCAGGCAGTAGCCCAAAGAATGCAAGGAGTTGAAGAGGAATGTCAGAAACTCAGCAAATCGCTGATAGATGCCGAGAGGGAAAGGGATAACTTGACCCTATAGTTGGCTGAGGAATCTAAAGAAGTTGAAGCCATGCAAAATGCCAAATAAAAGGCGGAGATAGATCAAGAAACGAGCCAGGATGAGGTCCTTGAGCTCAAGGACCAGCTCAAAGTGAAAGATCAAACCATCCAGAGGCTGCGGGCATCTCCTGCAAGAGTCAGAGCTACTAGCTCGACTCACATCACTACGGAAAGTCAACTTTATGAAGAACAGATGCAAGAACTTCAGAAGAGCTGACTCTAGAGAAAAAGCAAAGATTGATGATGGCAGAAGGGTCTATTGTCATGCAAACATGAATGGAAGAAGAACAAAAAGCCATGCAAGAGGAGTTAGAAACTATCAATAGAAAGCTCGAGGAGGCGGAGAAGATAAACGCCGAGTTGAACGACCTCCTCATGAATATAAGTGAAGAAGATGAAACAGAAAAACAAAAAATCCTAAAGAAGATTGAGAAGCTGAGAGGACAGCAAGCCAGAGAGCAAGAGGGCATAGGGCCACCGGCCAATGAAGGCATAGATTTAGAAAATGTGGCAGATCCTGTGGACACACCTATGCAAGAGGAAATCCTAGAAGGATCCTCTCAAGAGCCACAAGATCTGACACAGGCGGAGGAAGAAAAGATGCGTAAGGCAATAGAGGTGGAGATCAGAGAGACAACAAAGGAAGCCTTGGAGTGGGAGTAGAGGGTTTTCAAGTCCATGACCATACAGAAGATTGACACCAGCAACCTCAGGCGCGAATGGCTTCAATCCTCTCTCCCATATCCTTTGTTGAAATATGAAGCCGCCACCATCAATAAGAGGATTAGAGAAGAGCCAACCGTGCCACTCTACAACGCAGATATCTCCCAACCAGAAGGGGTCAGGCTAATAGTTGACTCTCAGCCCAAATGGAGGAAGGCTTGGCTCACAAAGTACCCACAATACCTAATCCATTTGGTAGAGGCACCGAAAAACATCAGAGACCACCTCAGCTTTTGTCCTCTACCAAGGATCAGGACCTGGAAGGCCCATGAGATATTACAAAGGAGCCAACCCACTTGGCTGAATTATCCTAAGCTGTCGGGCTTGAAGGCAGGTGAGAGAATAAGTGTCCAATACATGGTGAAAACCCTAACGGGCTCACCTGACCTTACGTGCATCATGATGAGGAAAATTTGCAAAACCCTTTTAGCAGTATTTGAGACATTCAAGCCAGGCCAGGTGATAGACAATATCTTCTTCTTCCAAGATACTTACAGATGTGCCTATGATCTGTTTGGTCAGCCTTCGAAGGAGGTGATACATGCCTTGCATCAAAGGATAATGTTTCTACCATCCTATCACCTCCAGGCCTTTGAAGAAGTGTTCTACACCGGTTTCTTCACAATAAACACTGATATTTTCGGCCCAACAATGATGAATCTACATGCAAGATACGAATCACTGATCAAGATGCGTGAAACCATACGATGAAGAAGCAGCTCAACGGCCATGTCGGGGACGACATGAGCAAGGAGGGGGGAGTGTTAGAAGCTGGACACACCCCACGGACACTAACTACTCAGAAGATTATCGATTTTTTGTAATTATTCATTTATTGAGGAAACCTGATTTTTCACCTTGTAAATATTGGGGCTTACAAAAGTTTCCAGATTGTATCCCAATTTTGATAGTTAGATCGAGTAGATGGTTGATTTGGAACTTTAGGGTTTGAGAATTGTAAGGTATATATATCACTTTTTGACCTTAATGAAAAAACCTTTTGTCATTTTTTTAAGACAAGTTTTGAAGTCTGTGAGTGAGCGTACTATGTACGAGAGAGTGTGAGCTTCATCTTGATGCTACATGTGCACCGGTGGTGAGAATCGAGTGCGGAGAAGTGCAGCGTGTTGCCCCCGACGAGAGCTACGCGCCGATACCTACATTGCGCGCGTACGGTCCGGTTTCACGAGCTCCTTCTACGAGATTCATCTGGTGATTTGGTGAGCATACTTTGTCTGATTTTGTATTGCATTATATCCATGCGTTCACATTGAGTAGAGTTACACATTAGGCACTTTAGATTTCGGAAACGAAGACCTGCAAATTTTGGCCAGACATCCTACGTGATTTTGCACCGGGTGTTTTGGGTTGGGGTTTTGGTTCATCGACCTTAGGGAGAGCAACCTATTGGTGTTAGTAGGGTCTCCTTCAAGTTCTATGGTGTTTCGAGATTTTTTGATGGGTGTTCAGCTCTAGACAACGTTGTAGGAAGTTTCCTCTTATGCCCTCTTGAAGGCTGTGACTTAGACAATTGGTAGAGACCTCTGTAGGAATTAGTTAGGAGTCGGCCGAGTGTAGGTTGACACCTTATGCTTGCTTTCACGGGCCTGCGGGTCGAGCTTCGTCTTTAGCTGACAAATCTTGTTAGGTGAGTTCTTGCTGTGTTGATGTCCGTCGCGGCGTATCCGTCCAACAACCGATCATGGAAGTCTTTGTCTTTGTATGATACTTTTCAGTAGACTCACTTTGGATTCCACCATGACTTAGAGCTACAAATACTCTTGAGTCAAAGCTTTGCACAAAATGTCACAAGCCCTGCTTGTGTTTGGAGTGCCTAAATTGCATGCACCCTGAAATTGGTTGTCGAAGCATGGAAAAGCTATTTGCAAATCCGGATTGACTGAAAACATCCGGCCGAGACGTAGCAGGATAATTTTTCAAGACATGCCGTGCATGCCTGATCGTACTGATGATGGAGAACAATCATGCTTGTTATGTTTATGCGAATCAGAGAAGCACCTTGTCCTTGGGACAAGTCTTGCTTGTGGATGCATATACACGTCTAGTACATGTGTGGTTACACGGCATCACTGACAGCCCTTGCATGCTATACTATTCAAATAGGTACTTGAATAGGTTGATAAATACAATTGAAACTGAATACTTACCTCATAATTTACTTGTATAAATTTTTCGTGTTGATCACATGGCCCGGATGCTCGAGCTTCCATGAACCTTAAATCGAGCATCAACATTGTCTTTGCCTAGCAGCCTTGTTCGGAACCTTGCCCGAGGTCGGGAAGCACAAGTTCCGGCTCTCAAACAAACACGATGGTATGTTTACCTAAACGTCTTTGCTCGACCATCGAATCCCAAATAGTTTTTAGGAAGTTGAGCTTCCAAACTTTGCAATCTATTTTGGGTCTGTTTGTTGCTGCATGGCCGATGCCTTTGATGGATTCTTCACTTGAGGCCAAACACCTCACTCCCCAGTATGCATCGCCGTGGGGCTTCGCCCTTAGTAAGAAAGGGTGCCCCAAATAGGGCGCCTGCTTTCAATTAGAATTTCAAAATAACAAAAAAAATAAAAAATTTAACCATCCCTGTTAACAACGATGGCAACGGGTAGCTAAGTCGCTTTGCAGACGAAGGATCTTGCGTCGTACTATTGCCCGAGGTACATCTCTGTGATGTGAACCATCTGGATTGGCGGCACGCATGTTTCAACCCTGCCCTCAGGTAGATTGATGTAGGTCGTACTTCGGCCCTTCCACCTACTAAGCAGGCTTGCCCGCGTCGTTGTCTTGTCACCTAGCAAGGGTGCCTGCACACGTAGGGTGCCTCGGCCCCGACACAGTCAATTCCCCAGTTCTCTCCAAGGGAAGCCATGCTTCCCACGGATTTACTGCAAACCGCCTTGCAAGAGGCCATGCCCGTGCTGCTCCAATCCCGACAAGGAAGAGAGAGGTTGCCCTGTTCTTTGATCGAGAGAGAACATGCGAGATGCTGTGATCGAGAGAGCTTAATGGTCAAGCCATGTGCATCATTAACTGGAGCACTTGAGTCTGGCGAGGTTCACTAAACAAATTATCCGTGATTGAATGCTTTGAAGATACGGCAGATACAGTTCAGAGATTTTTGATGGACAGCTACCTAATGATTAAGCTAGAACATTGATGATAGGGTATAAGCCTTATTTCATTTTTCATACGTTTACCAGTTATGTGAATCTGATGATAGAAAAGAGCTTAACGTACCTAAAATAGATGCAGATTGAAGTGCAGTTGGCACAGACCGGAGGCTGTCCAGGTTCAGAGGGGGTGGATGTCGTGAAGCTCGGCTTCCATGATGAGAAAAAGAGCAGAGAAATGCAAGCTAAGCTTCTTTGAATCCTACACATTTACAGAGAAGTGATCAGGGCTTGATAACAGGCCAAGTTTAATGATTAACGTATGCCAGATGCAGCTTAAAAGGTCCAACTGATGCCTTAATGATGCCAAAAAAGGACTATGCTTGAAGTGAGCACATATGGGAGTTTATGATATAGAACTGTATTGCTTGAAGTGCTCTACGGGCATGTCTTTACGGCTCGACGATTGGAGCTACGGTGAAGAAGTTATGGTAGTTTGAAGTTTGAGTCGATTGCAGATCCATACCGGATTGGGCAACTGCAGCTGAGATGACAGAAATGAAAAGAATGCACAGGCCCGAAGTGCTCACTTTGTGGAGTGCCTCGGTCTTTTCAGATCAGCGATCGGAGTTCCGGTTGCCAAGATATTCGCCGTTAAAGATTTGCCGGGGGCCGGCTCCATACCAGTCCGATCGGCTCGTACGAAGTGCCATCTGGGAGATTTTGGCTCTCGCTCGGATTTTGGAGTGCAGCAGAGTAAGTGCTCGAGGATAATCTTGTCCAAAATATTATCTCTTGCACTGCATTGATAGCAGCTACATGTACGTCAAATGTGGTGTACGTCTCATTAAGTACAAAAACTGCTTGAAGAGCTTCAAGTGAACTCATAGAATGCAATGATTGCGGGATAACTCCAACAGAGGCAGGGCCAGGAAGCTGGAAAAATGCAATCACGTACGCTTATATCTTGAAGGCAAGCATCACCATGCAAAATGATGCGGGCATCGAAATTCATGAAGATATTGTTAGTCAAGGACTGCTGAAAGGAGTTATGCTTGGCAATACCTCCGTCGGCATGTATGCCAAATGTGATACCCTTACAAAGGCCGCCCACCCGTGAGTTTAAGGTGCTTAGGGCGCCTGAGTTAAAAATGGCCGCCCAAATTGATTTGCAAATATGTATGCCAAATGTGGTGCCCTACAGGGGCATAAAACATTCCAATCCCAAAGCTTTAAACCGGTCGCCCAAAGCAGGGCCGACCGCCCAAGGCCAATGCACCCAATTAACTTAAGTGTGAAGCCAAGTAGGGAGGCCATGGCGTTGAAAAAACGGGCAGCGGGCAGATGCGCAGAGGGAAAAAGAAGGACTTGGAGTAGGCGCTACAGGCCTCAGACGGCGGTGCTCGAGAGTAGAGAGATGCTCTATTTGCAGGAGCGAAGATTTTTGGACCCTCTTCCGCTGCTTTTCGCGCACCTCACACCCGCCACTGCCACATCATTGAGCCGCTTCCCGTGCCACATTAGTCATGGCGCTATGACGGATGGGCCGAGGCAAATATAAGGTGTTTTTTAGGGCATGCAAGGAGGGCAACGAAGGAGGGCATTGGAAGCTAACGAACGAAAAAGTGTGAACGCAACGAGCAAGACCAAGGAGGGTTTTTTCTCTCTCTCTCTCTCGCAACACAAGGGGCTCTCTCTCTGGAGCTTGACCGAAGAGTAAGGGCTACCAAAGCAAAGAGGCATAAGGAGGAGAAGATAAAGGCAATTCGAAGCTTCAACGAGCCAAGAAGGAATCTCCAAGCCAAGGAATCAAGGCGTGCTTTCTCTCTCTCGATCTCCGGATCAAGCAAGGTGAGGCGAGGAGGTAATCAAGGCGTGCTTTCTTTCTCTTGATCTCCGGCTCAAGCAAGGTGAGGCGAGGAGGTAATCAAGGCGTGCTTTCTCTCCTTCGATCTCCAATCAAAGCAAGAAGAAGAAGATCGAACTGGAAAAGAGAAATTACCAAGGGCATACAAAGCCTGACGACAATCAAAGTAAGTTGATTAGAGGAGACGGCAAAATTTGTGAGCAAAAATTAAGCCAATGCAAAGCACACAGAGTAGGAAGCTACAAGACAGTCGGCAATAATTGAAGCACGATGATCGACATAGTGAACTTGAATGTAGATGAAGCAGATAAAGTGACAGGCAAAAGTTTCCATCACCGTCATCAGTTTGAAGGTTGATTAATCAATCTGTTAAGCCCGGTGTGGTTAACAGCTCGGTTAATTATGTAAAGAGAGAGCTTAAACTCCTATTTAGCAGATGATCCAGGTGACGGTGCTGTTAACAGCCCGCTTTGGCTAAGAATTAGGTTGTATGCAATTAATTGATGATTACGGTGATTCCCAGATTCAGTTACATCTGTTGTTCTTGTTCTCTCTCTTTCACACCTCCCACAGCCAGAGGCCCGATGCCTGCCCGGCTCACGTAGCGAACACATATCCCCCGACATCTTTAAACCATGAAGTAGTGTGTCATATTCTGCTTCATTGTTGTTAGTTGAACCTGGTAGATTGACCTTCTCTTTCATGACCACCTCCCCACTTGGGTTGAGCAACACTAGCCCTCCCCCTACTTTTCCTGTGACTCGTCGAAAAGCTCCATCAAAGAACAAGGTAAAAGCATTAGGAATATTTTTCGGTGGTGGCAATGGTAGGGTCTTTATTTCAGGAACCTTAATCTCCTTCTCATGTACCCTATAAGTAAGGATCCCTGCCAATTGTGCACGCACACTATCTTCTACCTTGAAAGAGTATTGGAACTCTTGCAATTCCATAATCCACTTTGAGATCCTAGTGCTAAGATTCATTTGAGATGACACCCAAGGAAACAAATTTTCTGCAGTAAGAATTACAAAAGGTTTTGGTAGCAAGTAGGATCTAAACTTTCTCACCGCAAACATGAGAGAAAGCATCATGAGTTCTGCCTTCGTGTAGCCTCTCTCCAAAGCATTCATGACCCTACTAGCAAAGTAGATGGATCGCATCCTGGTACTGTGGGGATCTTGTTGTAATAATACTGCACCAATTGTTTCCTTCCCAACACTAGAGCTAACAAAGAATGTGTACTCCCAACAAGGAGGCATGAGTGTTGGTAGTTCTGACAAAATGACTTTAATGTTACAAAAGTACTCTTCAAGCTCATCAGACCATGCAAATTCTACTTGTTGTGTCAACTTTTGCAAAGGATGAAGCAACTTCGAAGCTAAGTGAATGAAGCGTGACATATACTTCACCTTTTGAATGAATGAGATGACCTCTTTGAGATTCTTGGGTGATGGGAGCTCAATAAGAGCCTTTGCCTTTGAAGGATCCACCTCAATGCCTTTATAGGAAACCTTGTGACCAAGCAAGATCACTTCATCCTCACCTATGTGACATTTGTCGAGGTTGAGTTGACCTCCCATGTCATAGAGCTTCTTTAAACTTCTTCTACCCTTTGTAGATGCAATGATTTTGAGCTATAAATGCAAAATCATCAATAAAAACCCTAATGGACTTTGCAAAGAATGTTTGAAACACCATGTTCATGAAGCGTTGGAAAGTTGCAGGAGCATTTGTCAGGCCAAATGGCATGACTCTAAAAGCATAACAACCCCAAGGAGTGATGAAGGTTGTTTTCAATTGATCTTCCAATGTCATACCTATTTGAAAGTAACCCGAGTAGCCATCACACACATTCTACTTCTCATGACCAGCTACCTCATTTAGTATCTCATCCTGAAATGGGAGGGGAAAGTGATCTCTTTTTGTTGCCTCATTTAGTGGACGGTAATCCACACACACCCTCCACTTGCCATTTTTCTTAAGAGTGAAAACAACGGGAGAGACCCACTCTGAATTCTCCACTGGATAAATGAAACCTGCTGCTAGAAGCTTTCTTACCTCCTTGAGTAAAGCCTGCTCCTTGATGACTTCTAGCCTTCGTAGCTTTTGAGCCTTAGGTGTGGCCTCTGGCTTCAACTCAATTTTGTGTTGAACAGCATCTACTCCACACAGATCGGTGTAGTCTTTAGCAAAAAGCCTCGGAAATTTCCCTAGCACACATTTGAACTCCTCTCTTTCGTCCTTTGTAAGTGTTGTAGACAACATACCTTCTAACATTCCTTCATCTTTCACATTTTGGTTCTCTTGAGTACCTACCTCTTCGAAACCTGGGCAAGAGGTCTCTTGGTTGTTTGAATTAAACCTTACCCCCATGACTTTGATGGAAGACTCCTCTTCAGGAATGTTGCCGCTACTTTCTCCTTCTGAAGTGCTATCGGTCCAGTCTTCCTCCGTCTCACTTTGAGATGATTCTTCATGGAGCTCCTCTTGGCGTTGCTCCTTCATGTCAAAGACAACCTTCTTATGATTTTCATTCATGCAAATTAGCTTTCCATTCTCCCAATCCTGCAAAGCTCGCATTTTCATTAGCCGTGGTCTCCCTATGATAAATGGATAACCATTTCCTTTCGTAGACATAACATAAAAATCCACTGCCTTCTTAATGCCAAAGGCCTCTACAAAAACATTTTTACAAATGCCTACAACACCTAGATTTGCTATTGTTTGCCATCTTGACTTTAATTTCAGGTGTCTCATGGATGTGCATGCCTAGGTTTTGCATGAGTCCCTCTGTCATGATGCAAATTTGTGCACCCCCATCCACTAGACCTTTCCTAACCAATCTTCCTTTGATGTAACAATCTAGCACAGGTGTAATATCCTCATTCATTTCAGCATGTGAATTTTTTACAACAGGAACACTCTCTTTTATCTTTCTCCTAGTGCTAACTGCCTTTGTTAAATCCCTCCTAACTTGTGGGCATAATGCAAGAAACTGAGGCCATGTGATATAAGTACCCTTACCTCTCATGTCTTCCAACAAGTTGTATGGAGCCATACCATGTCCAAGAGGGAAGTCTTGGAGATTGATACGACATCGAGTCCTCTTAGCTTCATTGGTCTCCTTTGCCTTCTTACCTCGTCCATGGTCACTTTATGATGTGACACCTTCTTTCTCCTTCCCTTTTCCACGGCCACGCTTAATGCCATTTGCTTCCATGTCAACCTCTTTTGAATTTTTCACCTGTGCCACATGCACATTTGTGTCTGGAAAAGGTGGAACTCCTTCCACTCCTTGTGGAGGTGGTCTTGCTCCATTTGGCCTTTGTAGAAGCCGTGGTTGCTGACTAGTTCCTTCACCTGCATTCATCACTGGGTAATTCAAGTTAGGTCTCCCTGGCTCCCCACGGGGCCAAGGACAATTATACATCCCATGTCCAGACTCTCCGCAATTCCAACATTGTAAGACTCTCCTAGGTCGTGGATCTTGCTCTTCAAACTTCCTTGCTTGTCTTTTTGGACCTACAGCTTGTGCAAGGTGAATTGACAAGCTGCTTAAAGATTCATTTAACTTCTCAATCACTTCCGCCGTTACCTCAGGAAGCTCCCTAGATGTTGATGCTTGTGACTTACTTTTGGGTCTAAGACCTTCTATTGGAACCTCCCCCCTTAGGCACTTGAGTTTTCTATATTTCTCAGCAGCCCTAGTTTCAGCTGCATCAAAGGTAGCAGGTGCACCCGCCTCAACTTTTACCTTAAGGTCGGGAAAGAGTCTGGCTATGAACCTCTCCTTCTTTAGAAATTCTGCACCATCACCAGGGTTAGCAACATTTCGTCTCCATAGAGCCCAAAGACGTAGAAACTCTTGCTTGTACAAGTAGTAGTCATCTAAGTCTTTTTGCTTATGAGAAGCAATGTCTTGCCATAGTTTTTGAGTGTTTTGGGGATCAAAGAAGTATCTCTTGAAATGATTCACAACTTCCGTGTAATTCCCTTTAACTTCCTGAGGCAACAAGTCAAACCAAGTGCTAGCATCTTTCCTAAGGACCACTTCAAACATCTCTACGCGTTCTTGATCAGTTACTATCCTCTTGATACGACAAGACATCTTGAAATTTGCTAAAAATAATTCTGCATCCTCTCCAGGATCTCCAAAGAAAAGAGGATATCCGGACATTTGGCGTTGGGCCTCCATTGAATCGGTTTCAAAGTGACAACACGTTTTTGTTTTTCTTTCTTAAAAAATTTACACAATAATGTTTTCTAAATTGCAATCTATTCTACAACAAAATAAAAATATTCACATCAAATGACCTATGATAATCAATAAGAGGCAGGATGACAGGGTTTGGTGATGCGAGAATTTCTCCTACGCTTTGGGCACCAAACATGAACACCATACTTTGTTGAAAATGGATTTTTCTACTAATTGCAATGTTTATTCTAATGTGTAGAGTGAAATGAAAGGGGAAAACCTCTATTCTTGGGCCATTATCCATTGTCTATGCATGACCTTATGCTTAAAACAAAACAAAAATATAGACGTCCAAACTAAGGTCGTACCTAATGAGAGGCAAAAAAAGACGATTTACTGATGCGTTTATCTCTGCCAACCTAAGAGGACCTAAAATTCTATGAATTACACGTTGAAATTGCAACTTAGTACTAACAATTATGTGTACCTTTTGCCTTGCAATGGGAATGAAGGGATCATACAAGTTCTCGTGATTCATACAAGCTACTTGATTATGCTAAAGGTTGAGCCTTCACAAAACATACACAAAGCCGTTCCTCAGTGGGGGCACCAATTTGAGGCGGTCCGGAGCGCGCAACAAGAAGAGCGGCCTCTAAACACCCTTTGAGGCTCCTGTGCTGCTCAATTGGGACTGGGGCAAGCACAATAAGAGAGAACAACAACCCACAGCCAGAAACTAGACAAGAAAAGGGGCACCACCTAGTTGTAGATGCAAACTAGGACGCACGTGATATCTCCTTGTACTCAAACGCACAAAGAGAGGGGAATGCAAGATAGCCACACACACCAAACACAAACATTCACCACGCCAGAGAGAGGTAAAGCGCACAAATCAACTTGAGCAACTCAGTCTTAGCCTTAAAGACTAGATGCACACAAAGCTTGATGAGAAATAGAGAGACAACACAAAACTTGACCTTGTTGCCAATACAAAAATTGTCTTAGGGTCACGGGAGCCCTCTCACCGAGCACCCTCTTACAATTGAAAGTTTTGGCAAACAATTCAACAAGCCCTCAAACCACCAAGCATGAAATGGCACAACAAACTTCAAGGACAATATACCTTCAACCACCTGATGAGCCAACTTATCAAGTCAATTTGGAGAGAAGAGTCGTAGTTGCAGCATACAATTTCACCCAAAACTATGAATCTTATTTATGGACAAGAGTAGGCTACAAGTGTGGTGAAGACTACGGCATACACTCCACTCCTCTAGATGGCATAACTAACTTCAAGATTCTCCATGCACCTATGTGTAATGATGGAATAGAGCACTCACGATGCACACACTCTACACAACTAGGCTTGAAGAGTGGTGTGTTATGTGTTGAGAATGGTGTGGTGTAGTGTGATCATGTGATGATTTACAAGGGAGATAAGGGCTCTATTTATAGGTTTTAGAAGCCCCGATTTGGATTAGGCCTAATCAAGTTTATTTGAAGGAATAAAAGATTATGCATATTCTATTTTTTATTTTAATGAGGGTGGGTCTCTCTTGTCATTTGAGTCACATGGATGTGGGCTCAAGGGAAGAGAATTTTTGAAGATGAAAGGAGAGAGGATTGAGTGAATAATTTGGGAGTGCCTTCTCTAGTACAGGGTGCATTTTACAATAAGGTTAGTGGTTAGTAGTTAGTAATTATCACTAAAAAATATTTACAAAATCATTCACCAAATGGTGACATATATGATGAGAAAAGTTAGAGAAGGGATAAGCTTGTAAAGCAAGGTTGAAGCTTGGAGAAGTTGACATTCACTTCTTTACAGCACCGGTAGAAGAAGCGGTCAGCATGGCGAAGTAATGCGTGTCGATGAAGCTATGTTATCTTCAAACCTTGAAAAATTCATGATAAAGCCTTCATTTGCAGAGGTTAACCTTGGATTTTGACTGATTTTTTGAAGTTCTTTACAAAGTTGAAGAGAGTATGGTAATATGGACATATATGAAGAGAGAAAGGGGGACACCTAGGGTGTAGAAATGGAGGATGAAGGCTATGGAGGTGTGAGAGATGTGGCAATGGTGAAGAGGGTGAATTAGGACATGGGAGTTGCAAGTTTGGGAGTGGGAAGGAGAGGGAGGAGTGTGTGTGAAAGAGGAAAATGATAAAGTGGAAGAGGGAGTGTGGATGCATAGCATGGGCAAACTGGGGTCCACAAATAAAATCATAGCTCACAGCTCGCAGCTCAAAAAAATATGAAAAAATTTGCGGTGAAAGTTCAGTTCATGAGCTACAACATTTGTTTGTATCACGTTTTCAAATTCGGGTGGCATGTGAGCTTTACAAACTCAGCAAAACCGACTGTTTTTTCCGCTGCACAAGGTCCTTGTGAGGTCTTTCTTTGGATGATTCTTTTGAATACCTCCAAGAGTGAGCTCCCCATGGTGCATTCATGTATTCCATATACCCTTGACCTTATTTGGTAGATCTATAATTGAAGATATTGTTGAGATCATGATATAAGTGAATAGTACAACTAAGAAAATCAAATATTGAGGGGTCTAAAAAAATATGTACATGTCAAATATAAATAATATATGTGGAAAAAATATAAAGGGGTCAAAATAAATCTCTCTCATTATAAGTCTACCATAAAAAGATGAATATTTTTGGTGTTCTAATTTATGAAAGTAAAAGAGAATAGATGTAGGAAGGAAAAATCACAATAGTGAAAAAATATACACATAAATAAAACTAGTTTTTTTGGATTTTTGTTGGGATGGAGTTACACCAAAAATAAGAGAAGGTTGCATGAAATTATTTTTATATGGAATAAAGAGTATGCAAAATGGTAAGAAAAAATATGGTAATGGTGAGTCAATGTACATAGCATAAATAACACACACCTAAGTATAAATATTTAAATAAATACCAAAATAATTATGAAAAATCCTTATATTTAGGCCCTATATACAATGAATTATTTACACACAACTGGGCCATAATATACTTTTTTTTTTTTTTTTTGGCTCAACTACCCCAGTGACTAGCTAATTGAGGGTTTTTAAGAAGATATGGGAAAAGTCCCCTAACTCACACACGTCTATGTACAGTGAAATGGTAGGGATAACCAAAATGTTTGAGTGATTTGATAGGGTGAGGTAGCTTACTATCGCAATTATGGAAAGCCAAAAAACGGCTATCAGCCGGAAGTAAACTTGGATATCTCCTCCACGGTGTGTACCATGGTCGGGATGCACCTGCTGCAAGCAGCATGTTGGCCAAGCCCTTGAGCGACAAGTGCTGCTAGCTCTCGGACAATGCCCTTGCAGGACATCCGCGAGCCTTGACGAGGACGACTTCGCTGCTGTTGCTAAAAGTTATTTATTTATTTATTTTCTTTTGCCTCATTTTAATTTGTACCCACGCATTGGATCAGATTCCCACGGATGGTATCAATTTGGCATTATATCCAATGTTAATATAACAATTCATTTCATTTTTCTCCCTCCCTTCCCCTCTTCCACTACGACTCCATACAAAGGTGGACATTCACGCAGCTTTTCTGTGCCCAGTGCAATACTTTCTCGCATGACGCCCTGCTGCGTATCCTCCGACATACCATGATCCTCTGACATACCATGATCCTAACGATGATCATGCCTTTACGCTTTTAGTTTTAGTCTTTCAATGTACTTCCATTTATTTTGTATCCACAAATGGTTTACATCCACAAGGATTGGGTCTCATAGGTAATTTTGGCCTTTTAACGACGGTTAAGATAATGTTTCATTACACTTCTATCTCTCTTCCTCTTCTCTCCCCCTTACCTTTTGGACCGTGATTGATATGACTACTGCAACCACACTAGAGACCCTGCATTTGTATTTGAATACCCCAACCTCGCAAGTCGATGACCACTTGTCCTCTACAGACATTCACTCGTCAATTCCGATGATATACGCATACACACTCACACAAACACACACACACACACACACACACACACACTATTGTAAGTGTTCTATATGGTCTTTCATAGCTTGAAGTTACTGCACGTGGCTACGTAGTCAGCGATTTGTGCGTCTATATTTAAGGTGGCGATAAGCGTTGCTATGTCTCTTGGTATTTTAGTGTTTGTTGTATCCATTCAAAGATGACCCTCCAACGTAGTTCCTATGAATTTTTTCATGAGAAATTCTCTTTGGATCAGAGTACTGATAGCAATGTTTGTCGATCGAGTTAGGGCTTGGCAAAAACAATTTTTCTAACTAAAGACAATAAGGGCACACCTAAAGTTTTTTTTTTTTTTTTTAAGGTCAAAAAACTCAAAGGTTTTCAAGTATTCACACTAAAATTTATAAAACTTTGCCGATTTATGTGAAAAAAAAATCATGGAATCTAGCCGATGTTTTGCTATTCTAACTACTTTCAATAACACAAGTGAAATTTTACTAGCTTCTAATTTTCTTGCGACAATAATCAATGGTTTAAAAACGTACTCACATATACAATCCACCTCACCGACATCTGACATCTATCTGTACGACTTGAATTTTGGTTTGTTCTAACTTTCATAACATTACTCACATGATGAATTTTGCTGTTGACATTTATTTTCACGAAATTGTTTGACATTTGCCGATTTGGATGCTAGTCACTTCTGCAAACCACCTCCAGGTACGTAAAATCTCGTTGTTTTCCATGGTATTTTTCTCCTTAATGAATCCATTCCTACATATATCTACGGCTACCATATTTCTTAAGATCACATCACTTACGCAACATATCTCGTCTGCCTATATTGCAATGACATCCCTTAACATATTCCTACAATAATACTCACTTTCTCTACTTGCTTGGACGTTCATATTGTTGGTGCATATATTTAAGGACATACCATTGGACAATTTGAAAGCAAAAAGATCTTTTACTTCCTTGCATTTTCTTACGACATATGAAATTAAGAATCCATAAAGTTCTGGCTTGTGCTTGCACTACATGTAATTTCTATTGACAGGATTTGGCATTAAGCTATGCAGCTACTCATATGAGTTGTGGTGTTTTGAGTTAGTGAACAAAAATTTGTGAGTACTCTACTACTCAACTACACTCCAACGTGGTGTCACACAGGTAATACATGTTTTGTCTTTTTACGTCTTGTCTAGTCCATTGGTCACATGCACACAGATCCGCCGATTTAGGCAGTGTGTAAATGCTCATCTTGGTGTAGATTCGCCAATTTAGGCAACACTAGTTATCTGTGCAGATCCGTCGATTTAGGCAGCACACTGAAAATTACAGATTCATGATTTTTAAATAATACCAAAATGCAGATTCGCCGATTTAGGCAACATTAGTGCTAATTCACCGACTTAGGCAGCACGCTTTATTGGTGTAGACTCGCCGGATGAGGCAACACCAATCACAAAATCATGTTGCAGTGGCTGGCCACCACTGTAAGTGGTATGATTTTGTTACCCGGGTACATAATGAAAGTGATTTGGATTTGGACTTATATTGTGGAATTGGCATTAGATTGGGATTTGGTATTTGATGATTATTATAGCAGTATTATGTGATGGGACTTGACATTATGAGATTAATGATGAGTGTGACCAATGATATCCTGATTCATCAGGGTATGACATATACTGCTTATTCTAGTGGTATGGGACACTAGAATAGGTGGTATGTGGATGACGGCAGGCATAAGCTAATGTTGTTTAGTTTCATAAATTTTTCTTTTATTATGTGATGTTTTTGACACAGCATACTAATCACTGTTTTTTAACAAGTATTATTTGCAAACTCTTATCTTCGCAACTGAGAACAGTTGCTTTCCAACGGAGAGGTATGTAATGGAATTGATATTTTATTGTTTAACGCAGCTGACAGGTGGAAAAGGCCCTAAGGGTTATGTGAAAGGATCTCGAAAAGATATTATATTTTTCAAGTGCTCTAGCCATTTATGACCGGCCGGCCAGTTTGTAACCAATTTGACCATTCAAGAAATCTATATAACAAATACGTGCAAGAGGGAAATGGTCACTCTTGCACGGGGGGAGATTGCACCCAGTGTCTGCATTGCTCTTTTCATCTCTCCCCTCTTCTCTCTCGCTGTGCCGGCGTAGCACTCCACTCTAGGAGGTGCGCCTGCACGTGTTCTCTCAATCTCTCTCGCTCTCTGTCTCTCTCTGTTCGTGTATCTTGCAATCATGCAACCACGTGATTGTGCCAGGTATGCCTATTAGCTTGTTTTATGTTGTTTATTGTGTTATTTTGGGTATTTCGCAGGGCAGCCACGCTCCCGTTTGTAGCACTTTACATCTCTATAATGTATTGCTAAGAAACATGGATGCAGATGAGGAAGTATAGGATGATATCGAGGAGTATGAAGATTGCTTGGATCATATTGATTGTGAACAGGTTATCGACAGAGATTTTACATCTATGCTTGTAGATGGACTGCATGAGGAGATAACACCTACAATTTTGATTAATGTTGAGACTTCCAAGGGTGATTTTCCCGAGAATGTTATGGATGAAGATCTACATGATAAGGCTGTTTTTCATGAACAAGCTGAAATTCCAACAGGTAAAAATTCATTTGATGATACAGATCGAGAAACTCCCAAGGTTTTTCGTCATGGCTATGAAGCTAGAGGGGGTGATGATGCTAAATCATCGTTGATACTGCAAAAGATGCACAGGGTTTTTCATATGCTTGGACAATGTGCCAGATGTGGCCGGGTTTGAATGCTATTCCTATTGATGCTTATGTCAGTGATGTCTTGGCTGCCAGTAAAAGGGAGCTAGATTTCTTTAATTCTTTCTGGTAACGAGCTTAAGTTGCCAACAGTTTACGGGATGTGGGTGTTGCACTATGTTTCAGGTGAAGCTGTAGTATATTGCGGATCCCATCAATGCTATGTGATCTCGATGGTGTTTGATCCAGGAGATTCTAAGGATATTCATAAGCAGATTCAATATGGATGGATACTGATCAGTATGCATGGTAATTGCATGCTATTTGAACCAAGGGTAGCATATTTGCACCATAAATGCTTGATGATGATTGAAACAGGGAATGTATGCTCATGTGGATATTATGATGCCCCAATGTGTGGGCAATTCCTTATTATCCCATTTGATCCTGGGCGTTACTAAAGTGCAAGGTGTAGATGCAGAGGATACCAGATGCCTGATGTTGCAGGCTGCATGATTTAAGGTTTTTTTTTCTAGATTATGCTAAGTTAGAAGAGTGTTTGGTTATGCATTCAATAAGGTAACATGGTTGGTTTCCAACTAACTTCTTTGGATAATTGATGAAGTATATTCACATCTTTTGAGTTGGTTCTGCTAACAGAAATTGAGGTAAAGGACTTGACGGCCATTCCGTGTGCAGACAGAGTAAGGCATACTTGAGCTTGACAGGGTTCCTTAAAGAGAGCTTAATGGTCAAGCCGCGTGCATCATTAACTGGAGCACTTGAGTTTGGCGGGGTTCACTAAACAAATTATCCGTGATTGAATGCTTTGAAGATACGGCAGATACAGTTCATATATTTTTGATGGACAGCTACCTAATGATTAAGCTAGAACATTGATGATAGTGTATAAGCATTATTTCATTTTTCATACGTTTACCAGTTATGTGAATCTGATGATGGAAAAGAGCTTAAGGTACCTAAAATAGATGTAGATTGAAGTGCAGTTGGCACAGACTGGAGGCTGTGCAGGTTCAGAGGGGGTGGATGTTGTGCAGCTAACTTTTTTATATAATTGTTGGTGGTTGGCGCTACAGTAATACCCTCGCTAACCTCCACCTGCTGGGGCAAAGACTTTTTTAAAGTGGAAAAGACCCAATCTACCAGCCTGTTGTCCTGCAACTCCGCTTCCATGATGAGAAAAAGAGCAGAGAAATGCAAGCTAAGCTTCTTTGAAGCCTACACATTTACAGAGCAGTGATCAGGGCTTGATAAAAGGCCAAGTTTAATGATTAACGTATGCCAGATGCGGCTTAAAAGGTCCAACTCTTGCCTTAGTGATGCCAAAAAAAATGACTATGCTTGAAGTGAGAATAGATGGGAGTTTATGATATAGAAATGTAGTGCTTGAAGTGCTCTACCGGCTTGTCTTTACGGCTCGTCGATTGGAGCTATGGTGAAGAAGTTATGGCAGTTGGAAGTTTGAGTCGATTGCAGATCCGTACCGGATTGGGCAACTACAGCTGAGATGAAAGAAATGAAATGAATGCACGGGCCCGAAGTGCTCACTTTGTAGAGCGCCTCGGTGTTTTTAGATTAGCGATCAGAGTTTCGGTTGCCAAGATATTAACCATTAAAGATTTACCGGGGGCAGGCTCCGTACCAGTCCGGTCGGCTCGTATGGAGTGCCATCTCGGAGATTTTGGCTCTCGCTCGGATTTTGGAGTGCAGCAAAGTAAGTGCTCGAGGAGAATATTATCCAAAATATTATCTCCTTTAGTGCATTGATAGCAGCTACATGTACATCAAATGTGGTGTACGTCTCATTAAGTACAAAAACTGCTTGAAGAGCTTCAAGTGAACTCATAGAATGCAATGATTCCGGGATAACTCCAACAGAGGCAGGGCCAGGAAGCTGGACAAATGCAATCACGTACGCTTACATCTTGAAGGCAAGCATCACCATGCAAAATGATGTGGGCATCGAAATTCATCAAGATATTGTTAGTCAAGGACTGTTGAAAGGAGTTATGCTTGGAAATACCTCCGTCGGAATGTATGCCAAATGTGATGCCCTTACAAAGGCCGCCCACCCCTGAGTTTAAGGTGCTTTGGGCGCCTGAGTTAAAAATGGCCGCCCAAATTGATTTTCCAATATGTATTGCAAATGTGGTGCCTTACAAGGGCCTAAAACATTCCAAGCCCAAAGCTTTAAACCGGCTGCCCAAAGCAGGGCCGGCCGCCCAAGGCCAATGCACCCAATTAGCTTAAGTGTGAAGCCAAGTAGGGAGGCCATGGCGTTGAAAAAACGGGCAGCGGGCAGATGCGCAGAGGGAAAAAGAAGGACTTGCAGTAGGCGCTACAGGCCTCAGACGGCGGCAGGCGCTCGAGAGTAGAGAGATGCTCTGTTTGCAGGGGCGAAGATTTTCGGACCCTCTTTTGCCGCTTTTCGCGCACCTCACTCCCGCCACTGCCACGTCATTGAGCCGCGTCCCGTGCCACATCAGTCACGGTGGCGTGACTGATGGGCCGAGGCAAATATAAGGAGTTTTTTAGAGCATGCAAGGAGGGTACCGAAGGAGGGCATTGGAAGCCAACGAGGGAAAAAGTGTGAAGGCAACGAGCAAGACCAAGGAGGGTTTTCTCTCTCTCTCTCTCTCTCTCTCTCTCTCTCTCTCTCTCTCTCTCTCTCTCTCTCGCAATACAAGGGGCTTTCTCTCTCTCGAGCTTGAACGAAGAATAAGGGCTACCAAAGCAAAGAGGAATAACGAGGAGAAGATAAAGGCAATTCGAAGCTTCAAGGAGCCAAGAAGGAATCAAGGCGTGCTTTCTCTCTCTCGATCTCCGGCTCAAGCAAGGTGAGGTGAGGAGGTAATCAAGGCATGCTTTCTTTCTCTCGATCTCCGGCTCAAGCAAGGTGAGGCGAGGAGGTAATCAAGGCGTGCTTTCTGTCTCTCGATCTCCAATCAAAGCAAGAAGAAGAAGGTGGAACTGGAAAAGAGAAATTACCAAGGGCATACAAAGCCTGACGACAATCAAAGTAAGTTGATTAGAGGAGACGGAGAAATTTGTGAGCAACAATTAAGCCAATGCAAAGCACACAGAGCAGGAAGCTACAGGACAATCGGCAATAATTGAAGCACTATGATCGACATAGTGAACTTAAATGATATTTGCAGAATCTTGAATGTAGATGAAGCAGATAAAGTGACAGGCAAAAGTTTCCATTATGGTCATCAGTCTGAAGGTTGATTAATCAATCTGTTAAGCCTAGTGTCGTTAACGGCCCGGTTAATTCTGTAAAGCCGGAGCTTAAACTTCTATTTAGCAGATGATCCAAGTGACGGTGCTGTTAACAGCCCGCCTTGGCTAAGAATTAGGTTTTATTCAATTAATTTATGATTATGGTGATTCCCAGATTCAGTTAAATCTGTTGTTCTTGTTCTCTCTGTTTCACACCTCCCACAGCCAGAGGCCCGGCGCCTGCCCGGCTCACGTAGAGAACACATATCCTCCGACACCGTCTTCCACCAACCCATTGTCATTTCTTTGGGAGCTAGTTCTTTTGTTGTTGTTAGGGCCGGATTCAATAATTTTGTTGACTTCCTTAAGCTCTTGCTCAAGTCTAGCTCTTGTATTCTGCAGTTTTTCGATATCTCCTTCACTCGACAATCCTTCTGCTGAGCCTTTTCCACAATCCTTGGAGTTAGGCCCCTTGAGTGTGCTAGCAAACGAGATGCCTGGCCTCCGAGCTGCAGATGCACTTGACGCCTTATTTACATTCGTACAGATCATGGGACCCTGAGGAGCCCCGTCTTT